>NW_027207265.1:900000-995252 GCF_963455315.2 Globicephala melas
CACATGGTTGATCATACTCTAGGTTCCACATGCATGTTTTAGCTGAAGGAAGAATACCTTAAACCTGGGTAGTTGAAACCCGTGGAATGGGTACCATGCAATATGACTTCAAAGGGTCTTCATTTGCTCACCGAACCTCTCCAATCCTATCACTGCTGCGTTTATGTCCCTGTACACATGCTTGATTCTCTTTCGGAGACATAGCAATCCATACGTTTTAAGATACTTAAGAGTCAGGTACATTCTTAGGCGTTTAATATGGGGTGTTGAGTCCATTTCGTTGAGCAAGGAGTAGCTCTTGTCTATTCCATATTTGGCTTAAGGAACTTTATCTGTGCTCATTTCAATCTCTGGTTTTATGCAGCACCCCAACTCACCTTTACCCTTAAACAAGCATAAGTTGGTTTTCTAAATTTGAGACCCTGTTCTGTTCTGTAATTCAGTTCCTGTGTAGCCAAGTTTACATTCCGTGTATTACTGATATCTTATGATGTTTCTTTTTCTGTGTGACTTATTTCAGTTAGAATCATCGTACCTGAATCCACTCATTGTGCTGCTACGGGCCTGATGACATAGATTTCACTGCTGAGTGATACTGCATTGTACGTAAGTACCACAAGTTCTTTATCCATTTTTCACTTTCTGTGATATTGAACTTGTACGGTAAACGAGGTTCTTGTAAACAGAGGCGTCCCAAACATTGGGGTGGCTGTGTCTTTTTGATTTTAATTTCCCTAAGCTATAGGACCATAAGTGGAAGTGCCCTAGGCTCTGTTGCTTTGTTTTTTAGATGTTTCAGGAAACACCATACACTTCTCCCGAGTGTCAGTTGGCAGTTTACATCCCGCCCATCAGCATAACAAGGCTTCCAGTTCTCCATGGCCTGTCCTGCCTTTCTGGATTTTACACTTTTTTCAGATGGCCCTTTTGACCGGGGGGAAGTGAGACTTCATTGTAGTGCAGATTTCCTTTGCAAGCTTGCTTGGTTGGCCAAAAAGGGCGTATGCGTTTTTTCCTGAATATATTCAGGAAAAAACGCATACGCCCTTTTTGGCCAAGTGCATCATTGTGGACGTTCTGCCTCTTTTCCTATGCTTTCAATGCAATTCCAGTCTACCTCCTGAAATCGGTTTCCTGCAATTCTGCCCCGCTTTCAAGTCCTCTTGGCAGCCTTACTTCAGTATATTTTTGGACGATAGCTGTCATTTATAACTCTGCAGGTTTGTGAATTACAGTGCCCCTGAGCTCCTTTCTTCAACTCGTTTTCTTGTGAGCTGGCCGCAACACCGCAGGATGGCTTCAGGCCCTAATCTGGTTCCGGCACGGCACGCTGAGCCTTTGGTTATTTCCTCTTCCTGGTGGGAAATGAGAGTTAAATTTGCCCGTCCAGACACCTCCAGCTAGTCTCTCATTGGTTCTCGCTATTCCTGTTCATCTTCCGCAGAAATTGCAAACTGGGCCAAACAGGAGGTTAAAGGGACTGACTCTCCAAGTGGGGAGAGTGTTAGTAAAGCGTCTGGAATGTTGCACCCGAGTACCAGGGTACGAAAACTGAGGCATATTTGAACACGTCTCCCGATCACATGGTTGATCATACTCTAGGTTCCACATGCATGTTTTAGCTGAAGGAAGAATACCTTAAACCTGGGTAGTTGAAACCCGTGGAATGGGTACCATGCAATATGACTTCAAAGGGTCTTCATTTGCTCACCGAACCTCTCCAATCCTATCACTGCTGCGTTTATGTCCCTGTACACATGCTTGATTCTCTTTCGGAGACATAGCAATCCATAGGTTTTAAGATACTTAAGAGTCAGGTACATTCTTAGGCGTTTAATATGGGGTGTTGAGTCCATTTCGTTGAGCAAGGAGTAGCTCTTGTCTATTCCATATTTGGCTTAAGGAACTTTATCTGTGCTCATTTCAATCTCTGGTTTTATGCAGCACCCCAACTCACCTTTACCCTTAAACAAGCATAAGTTGGTTTTCTAAATTTGAGACCCTGTTCTGTTCTGTAATTCAGTTCCTGTGTAGCCAAGTTTACATTCCGTGTATTACTGATATCTTATGATGTTTCTTTTTCTGTGTGACTTATTTCAGTTAGAATCATCGTACCTGAATCCACTCATTGTGCTGCTACGGGCCTGATGACATAGATTTCACTGCTGAGTGATACTGCATTGTACGTAAGTACCACAAGTTCTTTATCCATTTTTCACTTTCTGTGATATTGAACTTGTACGGTAAACGAGGTTCTTGTAAACAGAGGCGTCCCAAACATTGGGGTGGCTGTATCTTTTTTATTTTTATTTCCCTAAGCTATAGGACCATAAGTGGAAGTGCCCTAGGCTCTGTTGCTTTGTTTTTTAGATGTTTCAGGAAACACCATACACTTCTCCCGAGTGTCAGTTGGCAGTTTACATCCAGCCCATCAGCATATCAAGGCTCCCAGTTCTCCATGGCCTGTCCTGCCTTTCTGGATTTTACACATTTTTCAGATGGCCCTTTTGACCGGGGGGAAGTGAGACTTCATTGTAGTGCAGATTTCCTTTGCAAGCTTGCTTGGTTGGCCAAAAAGGGCGTATGCGTTTTTTCCTGAATATATTCAGGAAAAAACGCATACGCCCTTTTTGGCCAAGTGCATCATTGTGGACGTTCTGCCTCTTTTCCTATGCTTTCAATGCAATTCCAGTCTACCTCCTGAAATCGGTTTCCTGCAATTCTGCCCCGCTTTCAAGTCCTCTTGGCAGCCTTACTTCAGTATATTTTTGGACGATAGCTGTCATTTATAACTCTGCAGGTTTGTGAATTACAGTGCCCCTGAGCTCCTTTCTTAAACTCGTTTTCTTGTGAGCTGGCCGCAACACCGCAGGATGGCTTCAGACCCTAATCTGGTTCCGGCACGGCACGCTGAGCCTTTGGTTATTTCCTCTTCCTGGTGGGAAATGAGAGTTAAATTTGCCCGTCCAGACACCTCCAGCTAGTCTCTCATTGGTTCTCGCTATTCCTGTTCATCTTCCGCAGAATTTGCAAACTGGGCCAAACAGGAGGTTAAAGGGACTGACTCTCCAAGTGGGGAGAGTGTTAGTAAAGCGTCTGGAATGTTGCACCCGAGTACCAGGGTACGAAAACTGAGACATATTTGAACACGTCTCCCGATCACATGGTTGATCATACTCTAGGTTCCACATGCATGTTTTAGCTGAAGGAAGAATACCTTAAACCTGGGTAGTTGAAACCCGTGGAATGGGTACCATGCAATATGACTTCAAAGGGTCTTCATTTGCTCACCGAACCTCTCCAATCCTATCACTGCTGCGTTTATGTCCCTGTACACATGCTTGATTCTCTTTCGGAGACATAGCAATCCATAGGTTTTAAGATACTTAAGAGTCAGGTACATTCTTAGGCGTTTAATATGCGGTGTTGAGTCCATTTCGTTGAGCAAGGAGTAGCTCTTGTCTATTCCATATTTGGCTTAAGGAACTTTATCTGTGCTCATTTCAATCTCTGGTTTTATGCAGCACCCCAACTCACCTTTACCCTTAAACAAGCATAAGTTGGTTTTCTAAATTTGAGACCCTGTTCTGTTCTGTAATTCAGTTCCTGTGTAGCCAAGTTTACATTCCGTGTATTACTGATATCTTATGATGTTTCTTTTTCTGTGTGACTTATTTCAGTTAGAATCATCGTACCTGAATCCACTCATTGTGCTGCTACGGGCCTGATGACATAGATTTCACTGCTGAGTGATACTGCATTGTACGTAAGTACCACAAGTTCTTTATCCATTTTTCACTTTCTGTGATATTGAACTTGTACGGTAAACGAGGTTCTTGTAAACAGAGGCGTCCCAAACATTGGGGTGGCTGTGTCTTTTTGATTTTAATTTCCCTAAGCTATAGGACCATAAGTGGAAGTGCCCTAGGCTCTGTTGCTTTGTTTTTTAGATGTTTCAGGAAACACCATACACTTCTCCCGAGTGTCAGTTGGCAGTTTACATCCCGCCCATCAGCATAACAAGGCTTCCAGTTCTCCATGGCCTGTCCTGCCTTTCTGGATTTTACACTTTTTTCAGATGGCCCTTTTGACCGGGGGGAAGTGAGACTTCATTGTAGTGCAGATTTCCTTTGCAAGCTTGCTTGGTTGGCCAAAAAGGGCGTATGCGTTTTTTCCTGAATATATTCAGGAAAAAACGCATACGCCCTTTTTGGCCAAGTGCATCATTGTGGACGTTCTGCCTCTTTTCCTATGCTTTCAATGCAATTCCAGTCTACCTCCTGAAATCGGTTTCCTGCAATTCTGCCCCGCTTTCAAGTCCTCTTGGCAGCCTTACTTCAGTATATTTTTGGACGATAGCTGTCATTTATAACTCTGCAGGTTTGTGAATTACAGTGCCCCTGAGCTCCTTTCTTCAACTCGTTTTCTTGTGAGCTGGCCGCAACACCGCAGGATGGCTTCAGGCCCTAATCTGGTTCCGGCACGGCATGCTGAGCCTTTGGTTATTTCCTCTTCCTGGTGGGAAATGAGAGTTAAATTTACCCGTCCAGACACCTCCAGCTAGTCTCTCATTGGTTCTCGCTATTCCTGTTCATCTTCCGCAGAAATTGCAAACTGGGCCAAACAGGAGGTTAAAGGGACTGACTCTCCAAGTGGGGAGAGTGTTAGTAAAGCGTCTGGAATGTTGCACCCGAGTACCAGGGTACGAAAACTGAGACATATTTGAACACGTCTCCCGATCACATGGTTGATCATACTCTAGGTTCCACATGCATGTTTTAGCTGAAGGAAGAATACCTTAAACCTGGGTAGTTGAAACCCGTGGAATGGGTACCATGCAATATGACTTCAAAGGCTCTTCATTTGCTCACCGAACCTCTCCAATCCTATCACTGCTGCGTTTATGTCCCTGTACACATGCTTGATTCTCTTTCGGAGACATAGCAATCCATACGTTTTAAGATACTTAAGAGTCAGGTACATTCTTAGGCGTTTAATATGGGGTGTTGAGTCCATTTCGTTGAGCAAGGAGTAGCTCTTGTCTATTCCATATTTGGCTTAAGGAACTTTATCTGTGCTCATTTCAATCTCTGGTTTTATGCAGCACCCCAACTCACCTTTACCCTTAAACAAGCATAAGTTGGTTTTCTAAATTTGAGACCCTGTTCTGTTCTGTAATTCAGTTCCTGTGTAGCCAAGTTTACATTCCGTGTATTACTGATATCTTATGATGTTTCTTTTTCTGTGTGACTTATTTCAGTTAGAATCATCGTACCTGAATCCACTCATTGTGCTGCTACGGGCCTGATGACATAGATTTCACTGCTGAGTGATACTGCATTGTACGTAAGTACCACAAGTTCTTTATCCATTTTTCACTTTCTGTGATATTGAACTTGTACGGTAAACGAGGTTCTTGTAAACAGAGGCGTCCCAAACATTGGGGTGGCTGTATCTTTTTGATTTTAATTTCCCTAAGCTATAGGACCATAAGTGGAAGTGCCCTAGGCTCTGTTGCTTTGTTTTTTAGATGTTTCAGGAAACACCATACACTTCTCCCGAGTGTCTGTTGGCAGTTTACATCCCGCCCATCAGCATAACAAGGCTCCCAGTTCTCCATGGCCTGTCCTGCCTTTCTGGATTTTACACTTTTTTCAGATGGCCCTTTTGACCGGGGGGAAGTGAGACTTCATTGTAGTGCAGATTTCCTTTGCAAGCTTGCTTGGTTGGCCAAAAAGGGCTTATGCGTTTTTTCCTGAATATATTCAGGAAAAAACACATACGCCCTTTTTGGCCAAGTGCATCATTGTGGACGTTCTGCCTCTTTTCCTATGCTTTCAATGCAATTCCAGTCTACCTCCTGAAATCGGTTTCCTGCAATTCTGCCCCGCTTTCAAGTCCTCTTGGCAGCCTTACTTCAGTATATTTTTGGACGATAGCTGTCATTTATAACTCTGCAGGTTTGTGAATTACAGTGCCCCTGAGCTCCTTTCTTCAACTCGTTTTCTTGTGAGCTGGCCGCAACACCGCAGGATGGCTTCAGGCCCTAATCTGGTTCCGGCACGGCACACTGAGCCTTTGGTTATTTCCTCTTCCTGGTGGGAAATGAGAGTTAAATTTGCCCGTCCAGACACCTCCAGCTAGTCTCTCATTGGTTCTCGCTATTCCTGTTCATCTTCCGCAGAAATTGCAAACTGGGCCAAACAGGAGGTTAAAGGGACTGACTCTCCAAGTCGGGAGAGTGTTAGTAAAGCGTCTGGAATGTTGCACCCGAGTACCAGGGTACGAAAACTGAGACATATTTGAACACGTCTCCCGATCACATGGTTGATCATACTCTAGGTTCCACATGCATGTTTTAGCTGAAGGAAGAATACCTTAAACCTGGGTAGTTGAAACCCGTGGAATGGGTACCATGCAATATGACTTCAAAGGGTCTTCATTTGCTCACCGAACCTCTCCAATCCTATCACTGCTGCGTTTATGTCCCTGTACACATGCTTGATTCTCTTTCGGAGACATAGCAATCCATAGGTTTTAAGATACTTAAGAGTCAGGTACATTCTTAGGCGTTTAATATGGGGTGTTGAGTCCATTTCGTTGAGCAAGGAGTAGCTCTTGTCTATTCCATATTTGGCTTAAGGAACTTTATCTGTGCTCATTTCAATCTCTGGTTTTATGCAGCACCCCAACTCACCTTTACCCTTAAACAAGCATAAGTTGGTTTTCTAAATTTGAGACCCTGTTCTGTTCTGTAATTCAGTTCCTGTGTAGCCAAGTTTAAATTCCGTGTATTACTGATATCTTATGATGTTTCTTTTTCTGTGTGACTTATTTCAGTTAGAATCATCGTACCTGAATCCACTCATTGTGCTGCTACGGGCCTGATGACATAGATTTCACTGCTGAGTGATACTGCATTGTACGTAAGTACCACAAGTTCTTTATCCATTTTTCACTTTCTGTGATATTGAACTTGTACGGTAAACGAGGTTCTTGTAAACAGAGGCGTCCCAAACATTGGGGTGGCTGTATCTTTTTGATTTTAATTTCCCTAAGCTATAGGACCATAAGTGGAAGTGCCCTAGGCTCTGTTGCTTTGTTTTTTAGATGTTTCAGGAAACACCATACACTTCTCCCGAGTGTCTGTTGGCAGTTTACATCCCGCCCATCAGCATAACAAGGCTCCCAGTTCTCCATGGCCTGTCCTGCCTTTCTGGATTTTACACTTTTTTCAGATGGCCCTTTTGACCGGGGGGAAGTGAGACTTCATTGTAGTGCAGATTTCCTTTGCAAGCTTGCTTGGTTGGCCAAAAAGGGCGTATGCGTTTTTTCCTGAATATATTCAGGAAAAAACGCATACGCCCTTTTTGGCCAAGTGCATCATTGTAGACGTTCTGCCTCTTTTCCTATGCTTTCAATGCAATTCCAGTCTACCTCCTGAAATCGGTTTCCTGCAATTCTGCCCCGCTTTCAAGTCCTCTTGGCAGCCTTACTTCAGTATATTTTTGGACGATAGCTGTCATTTATAACTCTGCAGGTTTGTGAATTACAGTGCCCCTGAGCTCCTTTCTTCAACTCGCTTTCTTGTGAGCTGGCCGCAACACCGCAGGATGGCTTCAGGCCCTAATCTGGTTCCGGCACGGCACGCTGAGCCTTTGGTTATTTCCTCTTCCTGGTGGGAAATGAGAGTTAAATTTGCCCGTCCAGACACCTCCAGCTAGTCTCTCATTGGTTCTCGCTATTCCTGTTCATCTTCCGCAGAAATTGCAAACTGGGCCAAACAGGAGGTTAAAGGGACTGACTCTCCAAGTCGGGAGAGTGTTAGTAAAGCGTCTGGAATGTTGCACCCGAGTACCAGGGTACGAAAACTGAGACATATTTGAACACGTCTCCCGATCACATGGTTGATCATACTCTAGGTTCCACATGCATGTTTTAGCTGAAGGAAGAATACCTTAAACCTGGGTAGTTGAAACCCGTGGAATGGGTACCATGCAATATGACTTCAAAGGGTCTTCATTTGCTCACCGAACCTCTCCAATCCTATCACTGCTGCGTTTATGTCCCTGTACACATGCTTGATTCTCTTTCGGAGACATAGCAATCCATAGGTTTTAAGATACTTAAGAGTCAGGTACATTCTTAGGCGTTTAATATGGGGTGTTGAGTCCATTTCGTTGAGCAAGGAGTAGCTCTTGTCTATTCCATATTTGGCTTAAGGAACTTTATCTGTGCTCATTTCAATCTCTGGTTTTATGCAGCACCCCAACTCACCTTTACCCTTAAACAAGCATAAGTTGGTTTTCTAAATTTGAGACCCTGTTCTGTTCTGTAATTCAGTTCCTGTGTAGCCAAGTTTACATTCCGTGTATTACTGATATCTTATGATGTTTCTTTTTCTGTGTGACTTATTTCAGTTAGAATCATCGTACCTGAATCCACTCATTGTGCTGCTACGGGCCTGATGACATAGATTTCACTGCTGAGTGATACTGCATTGTACGTAAGTACCACAAGTTCTTTATCCATTTTTCACTTTCTGTGATATTGAACTTGTACGGTAAACGAGGTTCTTGTAAACAGAGGCGTCCCAAACATTGGGGTGGCTGTGTCTTTTTGATTTTAATTTCCCTAAGCTATAGGACCATAAGTGGAAGTGCCCTAGGCTCTGTTGCTTTGTTTTTTAGATGTTTCAGGAAACACCATACACTTCTCCCGAGTGTCTGTTGGCAGTTTACATCCCGCCCATCAGCATAACAAGGCTCCCAGTTCTCCATGGCCTGTCCTGCCTTTCTGGATTTTACACTTTTTTCAGATGGCCCTTTTGACCGGGGGGAAGTGAGACTTCATTGTAGTGCAGATTTCCTTTGCAAGCTTGCTTGGTTGGCCAAAAAGGGCGTATGCGTTTTTTCCTGAATATATTCAGGAAAAAACGCATACGCCCTTTTTGGCCAAGTGCATCATTGTGGACGTTCTGCCTCTTTTCCTATGCTTTCAATGCAATTCCAGTCTACCTCCTGAAATCGGTTTCCTGCAATTCTGCCCCGCTTTCAAGTCCTCTTGGCAGCCTTACTTCAGTATATTTTTGGACGATAGCTGTCATTTATAACTCTGCAGGTTTGTGAATTACAGTGCCCCTGAGCTCCTTTCTTCAACTCGCTTTCTTGTGAGCTGGCCGCAACACCGCAGGATGGCTTCAGGCCCTAATCTGGTTCCGGCACGGCACGCTGAGCCTTTGGTTATTTCCTCTTCCTGGTGGGAAATGAGAGTTAAATTTGCCCGTCCAGACACCTCCAGCTAGTCTCTCATTGGTTCTCGCTATTCCTGTTCATCTTCCGCAGAAATTGCAAACTGGGCCAAACAGGAGGTTAAAGGGACAGACTCTCCAAGTCGGGAGAGTGTTAGTAAAGCGTCTGGAATGTTGCACCCGAGTACCAGGGTACGAAAACTGAGACATATTTGAACACGTCTCCCGATCACATGGTTGATCATACTCTAGGTTCCACATGCATGTTTTAGCTGAAGGAAGAATACCTTAAACCTGGGTAGTTGAAACCCGTGGAATGGGTACCATGCAATATGACTTCAAAGGGTCTTCATTTGCTCACCGAACCTCTCCAATCCTATCACTGCTGCGTTTATGTCCCTGTACACATGCTTGATTCTCTTTCGGAGACATAGCAATCCATAGGTTTTAAGATACTTAAGAGTCAGGTACATTCTTAGGCGTTTAATATGGGGTGTTGAGTCCATTTCGTTGAGCAAGGAGTAGCTCTTGTCTATTCCATATTTGGCTTAAGGAACTTTATCTGTGCTCATTTCAATCTCTGGTTTTATGCAGCACCCCAACTCACCTTTACCCTTAAACAAGCATAAGTTGGTTTTCTAAATTTGAGACCCTGTTCTGTTCTGTAATTCAGTTCCTGTGTAGCCAAGTTTACATTCCGTGTATTACTGATATCTTATGATGTTTCTTTTTCTGTGTGACTTATTTCAGTTAGAATCATCGTACCTGAATCCACTCATTGTGCTGCTACGGGCCTGATGACATAGATTTCACTGCTGAGTGATACTGCATTGTACGTAAGTACCACAAGTTCTTTATCCATTTTTCACTTTCTGTGATATTGAACTTGTACGGTAAACGAGGTTCTTGTAAACAGAGGCGTCCCAAACATTGGGGTGGCTGTGTCTTTTTGATTTTAATTTCCCTAAGCTATAGGACCATAAGTGGAAGTGCCCTAGGCTCTGTTGCTTTGTTTTTTAGATGTTTCAGGAAACACCATACACTTCTCCCGAGTGTCTGTTGGCAGTTTACATCCCGCCCATCAGCATAACAAGGCTCCCAGTTCTCCATGGCCTGTCCTGCCTTTCTGGATTTTACACTTTTTTCAGATGGCCCTTTTGACCGGGGGGAAGTG
The DNA here is from genome assembly GCF_963455315.2 of Globicephala melas. Taxonomy (NCBI): domain Eukaryota; kingdom Metazoa; phylum Chordata; class Mammalia; order Artiodactyla; family Delphinidae; genus Globicephala; species Globicephala melas. The sequence goes on from NW_027207265.1 coordinate 910,425, forward strand.
AGACTTCATTGTAGTGCAGATTTCCTTTGCAAGCTTGCTTGGTTGGCCAAAAAGGGCGTATGCGTTTTTTCCTGAATATATTCAGGAAAAAACGCATACGCCCTTTTTGGCCAAGTGCATCATTGTGGACGTTCTGCCTCTTTTCCTATGCTTTCAATGCAATTCCAGTCTACCTCCTGAAATCGGTTTCCTGCAATTCTGCCCCGCTTTCAAGTCCTCTTGGCAGCCTTACTTCAGTATATTTTTGGACGATAGCTGTCATTTATAACTCTGCAGGTTTGTGAATTACAGTGCCCCTGAGCTCCTTTCTTCAACTCGCTTTCTTGTGAGCTGGCCGCAACACCGCAGGATGGCTTCAGGCCCTAATCTGGTTCCGGCACGGCACGCTGAGCCTTTGGTTATTTCCTCTTCCTGGTGGGAAATGAGAGTTAAATTTGCCCGTCCAGACACCTCCAGCTAGTCTCTCATTGGTTCTCGCTATTCCTGTTCATCTTCCGCAGAAATTGCAAACTGGGCCAAACAGGAGGTTAAAGGGACTGACTCTCCAAGTCGGGAGAGTGTTAGTAAAGCGTCTGGAATGTTGCACCCGAGTACCAGGGTACGAAAACTGAGACATATTTGAACACGTCTCCCGATCACATGGTTGATCATACTCTAGGTTCCACATGCATGTTTTAGCTGAAGGAAGAATACCTTAAACCTGGGTAGTTGAAACCCGTGGAATGGGTACCATGCAATATGACTTCAAAGGGTCTTCATTTGCTCACCGAACCTCTCCAATCCTATCACTGCTGCGTTTATGTCCCTGTACACATGCTTGATTCTCTTTCGGAGACATAGCAATCCATAGGTTTTAAGATACTTAAGAGTCAGGTACATTCTTAGGCGTTTAATATGGGGTGTTGAGTCCATTTCGTTGAGCAAGGAGTAGCTCTTGTCTATTCCATATTTGGCTTAAGGAACTTTATCTGTGCTCATTTCAATCTCTGGTTTTATGCAGCACCCCAACTCACCTTTACCCTTAAACAAGCATAAGTTGGTTTTCTAAATTTGAGACCCTGTTCTGTTCTGTAATTCAGTTCCTGTGTAGCCAAGTTTACATTCCGTGTATTACTGATATCTTATGATGTTTCTTTTTCTGTGTGACTTATTTCAGTTAGAATCATCGTACCTGAATCCACTCATTGTGCTGCTATGGGCCTGATGACATAGATTTCACTGCTGAGTGATACTGCATTGTACGTAAGTACCACAAGTTCTTTATCCATTTTTCACTTTCTGTGATATTGAACTTGTACGGTAAACGAGGTTCTTGTAAACAGAGGCGTCCCAAACATTGGGGTGGCTGTGTCTTTTTGATTTTAATTTCCCTAAGCTATAGGACCATAAGTGGAAGTGCCCTAGGCTCTGTTGCTTTGTTTTTTAGATGTTTCAGGAAACACCATACACTTCTCCCGAGTGTCAGTTGGCAGTTTACATCCCGCCCATCAGCATAACAAGGCTTCCAGTTCTCCATGGCCTGTCCTGCCTTTCTGGATGTTACACTTTTTTCAGATGGCCCTTTTGACCGGGGGGAAGTGAGACTTCATTGTAGTGCAGATTTCCTTTGCAAGCTTGCTTGGTTGGCCAAAAAGGGCGTATGCGTTTTTTCCTGAATATATTCAGGAAAAAACGCATACGCCCTTTTTGGCCAAGTGCATCATTGTGGACGTTCTGCCTCTTTTCCTATGCTTTCAATGCAATTCCAGTCTACCTCCTGAAATCGGTTTCCTGCAATTCTGCCCCGCTTTCAAGTCCTCTTGGCAGCCTTACTTCAGTATATTTTTGGACGATAGCTGTCATTTATAACTCTGCAGGTTTGTGAATTACAGTGCCCCTGAGCTCCTTTCTTCAACTCGTTTTCTTGTGAGCTGGCCGCAACACCGCAGGATGGCTTCAGGCCCTAATCTGGTTCCGGCACGGCACGCTGAGCCTTTGGTTATTTCCTCTTCCTGGTGGGAAATGAGAGTTAAATTTGCCCGTCCAGACACCTCCAGCTAGTCTCTCATTGGTTCTCGCTATTCCTGTTCATCTTCCGCAGAAATTGCAAACTGGGCCAAACAGGAGGTTAAAGGGACTGACTCTCCAAGTGGGGAGAGTGTTAGTAAAGCGTCTGGAATGTTGCACCCGAGTACCAGGGTACGAAAACTGAGGCATATTTGAACACGTCTCCCGATCACATGGTTGATCATACTCTAGGTTCCACATGCATGTTTTAGCTGAAGGAAGAATACCTTAAACCTGGGTAGTTGAAACCCGTGGAATGGGTACCATGCAATATGACTTCAAAGGGTCTTCATTTGCTCACCGAACCTCTCCAATCCTATCACTGCTGCGTTTATGTCCCTGTACACATGCTTGATTCTCTTTCGGAGACATAGCAATCCATAGGTTTTAAGATACTTAAGAGTCAGGTACATTCTTAGGCGTTTAATATGGGGTGTTGAGTCCATTTCGTTGAGCAAGGAGTAGCTCTTGTCTATTCCATATTTGGCTTAAGGAACTTTATCTGTGCTCATTTCAATCTCTGGTTTTATGCAGCACCCCAACTCACCTTTACCCTTAAACAAGCATAAGTTGGTTTTCTAAATTTGAGACCCTGTTCTGTTCTGTAATTCAGTTCCTGTGTAGCCAAGTTTACATTCCGTGTATTACTGATATCTTATGATGTTTCTTTTTCTGTGTGACTTATTTCAGTTAGAATCATCGTACCTGAATCCACTCATTGTGCTGCTACGGGCCTGATGACATAGATTTCACTGCTGAGTGATACTGCATTGTACGTAAGTACCACAAGTTCTTTATCCATTTTTCACTTTCTGTGATATTGAACTTGTACGGTAAACGAGGTTCTTGTAAACAGAGGCGTCCCAAACATTGGGGTGGCTGTATCTTTTTTATTTTTATTTCCCTAAGCTATAGGACCATAAGTGGAAGTGCCCTAGGCTCTGTTGCTTTGTTTTTTAGATGTTTCAGGAAACACCATACACTTCTCCCGAGTGTCAGTTGGCAGTTTACATCCAGCCCATCAGCATATCAAGGCTCCCAGTTCTCCATGGCCTGTCCTGCCTTTCTGGATTTTACACATTTTTCAGATGGCCCTTTTGACCGGGGGGAAGTGAGACTTCATTGTAGTGCAGATTTCCTTTGCAAGCTTGCTTGGTTGGCCAAAAAGGGCGTATGCGTTTTTTCCTGAATATATTCAGGAAAAAACGCATACGCCCTTTTTGGCCAAGTGCATCATTGTGGACGTTCTGCCTCTTTTCCTATGCTTTCAATGCAATTCCAGTCTACCTCCTGAAATCGGTTTCCTGCAATTCTGCCCCGCTTTCAAGTCCTCTTGGCAGCCTTACTTCAGTATATTTTTGGACGATAGCTGTCATTTATAACTCTGCAGGTTTGTGAATTACAGTGCCCCTGAGCTCCTTTCTTCAACTCGTTTTCTTGTGAGCTGGCCGCAACACCGCAGGATGGCTTCAGACCCTAATCTGGTTCCGGCACGGCACGCTGAGCCTTTGGTTATTTCCTCTTCCTGGTGGGAAATGAGAGTTAAATTTGCCCGTCCAGACACCTCCAGCTAGTCTCTCATTGGTTCTCGCTATTCCTGTTCATCTTCCGCAGAATTTGCAAACTGGGCCAAACAGGAGGTTAAAGGGACTGACTCTCCAAGTCGGGAGAGTGTTAGTAAAGCGTCTGGAATGTTGCACCCGAGTACCAGGGTACGAAAACTGAGACATATTTGAACACGTCTCCCGATCACATGGTTGATCATACTCTAGGTTCCACATGCATGTTTTAGCTGAAGGAAGAATACCTTAAACCTGGGTAGTTGAAACCCGTGGAATGGGTACCATGCAATATGACTTCAAAGGGTCTTCATTTGCTCACCGAACCTCTCCAATCCTATCACTGCTGCGTTTATGTCCCTGTACACATGCTTGATTCTCTTTCGGAGACATAGCAATCCATAGGTTTTAAGATACTTAAGAGTCAGGTACATTCTTAGGCGTTTAATATGCGGTGTTGAGTCCATTTCGTTGAGCAAGGAGTAGCTCTTGTCTATTCCATATTTGGCTTAAGGAACTTTATCTGTGCTCATTTCAATCTCTGGTTTTATGCAGCACCCCAACTCACCTTTACCCTTAAACAAGCATAAGTTGGTTTTCTAAATTTGAGACCCTGTTCTGTTCTGTAATTCAGTTCCTGTGTAGCCAAGTTTACATTCCGTGTATTACTGATATCTTATGATGTTTCTTTTTCTGTGTGACTTATTTCAGTTAGAATCATCGTACCTGAATCCACTCATTGTGCTGCTACGGGCCTGATGACATAGATTTCACTGCTGAGTGATACTGCATTGTACGTAAGTACCACAAGTTCTTTATCCATTTTTCACTTTCTGTGATATTGAACTTGTACGGTAAACGAGGTTCTTGTAAACAGAGGCGTCCCAAACATTGGGGTGGCTGTGTCTTTTTGATTTTAATTTCCCTAAGCTATAGGACCATAAGTGGAAGTGCCCTAGGCTCTGTTGCTTTGTTTTTTAGATGTTTCAGGAAACACCATACACTTCTCCCGAGTGTCTGTTGGCAGTTTACATCCCGCCCATCAGCATAACAAGGCTCCCAGTTCTCCATGGCCTGTCCTGCCTTTCTGGATTTTACACTTTTTTCAGATGGCCCTTTTGACCGGGGGGAAGTGAGACTTCATTGTAGTGCAGATTTCCTTTGCAAGCTTGCTTGGTTGGCCAAAAAGGGCGTATGCGTTTTTTCCTGAATATATTCAGGAAAAAACGCATACGCCCTTTTTGGCCAAGTGCATCATTGTGGACGTTCTGCCTCTTTTCCTATGCTTTCAATGCAATTCCAGTCTACCTCCTGAAATCGGTTTCCTGCAATTCTGCCCCGCTTTCAAGTCCTCTTGGCAGCCTTACTTCAGTATATTTTTGGACGATAGCTGTCATTTATAACTCTGCAGGTTTGTGAATTACAGTGCCCCTGAGCTCCTTTCTTCAACTCGCTTTCTTGTGAGCTGGCCGCAACACCGCAGGATGGCTTCAGGCCCTAATCTGGTTCCGGCACGGCACGCTGAGCCTTTGGTTATTTCCTCTTCCTGGTGGGAAATGAGAGTTAAATTTGCCCGTCCAGACACCTCCAGCTAGTCTCTCATTGGTTCTCGCTATTCCTGTTCATCTTCCGCAGAAATTGCAAACTGGGCCAAACAGGAGGTTAAAGGGACAGACTCTCCAAGTCGGGAGAGTGTTAGTAAAGCGTCTGGAATGTTGCACCCGAGTACCAGGGTACGAAAACTGAGACATATTTGAACACGTCTCCCGATCACATGGTTGATCATACTCTAGGTTCCACATGCATGTTTTAGCTGAAGGAAGAATACCTTAAACCTGGGTAGTTGAAACCCGTGGAATGGGTACCATGCAATATGACTTCAAAGGGTCTTCATTTGCTCACCGAACCTCTCCAATCCTATCACTGCTGCGTTTATGTCCCTGTACACATGCTTGATTCTCTTTCGGAGACATAGCAATCCATAGGTTTTAAGATACTTAAGAGTCAGGTACATTCTTAGGCGTTTAATATGGGGTGTTGAGTCCATTTCGTTGAGCAAGGAGTAGCTCTTGTCTATTCCATATTTGGCTTAAGGAACTTTATCTGTGCTCATTTCAATCTCTGGTTTTATGCAGCACCCCAACTCACCTTTACCCTTAAACAAGCATAAGTTGGTTTTCTAAATTTGAGACCCTGTTCTGTTCTGTAATTCAGTTCCTGTGTAGCCAAGTTTACATTCCGTGTATTACTGATATCTTATGATGTTTCTTTTTCTGTGTGACTTATTTCAGTTAGAATCATCGTACCTGAATCCACTCATTGTGCTGCTACGGGCCTGATGACATAGATTTCACTGCTGAGTGATACTGCATTGTACGTAAGTACCACAAGTTCTTTATCCATTTTTCACTTTCTGTGATATTGAACTTGTACGGTAAACGAGGTTCTTGTAAACAGAGGCGTCCCAAACATTGGGGTGGCTGTGTCTTTTTGATTTTAATTTCCCTAAGCTATAGGACCATAAGTGGAAGTGCCCTAGGCTCTGTTGCTTTGTTTTTTAGATGTTTCAGGAAACACCATACACTTCTCCCGAGTGTCTGTTGGCAGTTTACATCCCGCCCATCAGCATAACAAGGCTCCCAGTTCTCCATGGCCTGTCCTGCCTTTCTGGATTTTACACTTTTTTCAGATGGCCCTTTTGACCGGGGGGAAGTGAGACTTCATTGTAGTGCAGATTTCCTTTGCAAGCTTGCTTGGTTGGCCAAAAAGGGCGTATGCGTTTTTTCCTGAATATATTCAGGAAAAAACGCATACGCCCTTTTTGGCCAAGTGCATCATTGTGGACGTTCTGCCTCTTTTCCTATGCTTTCAATGCAATTCCAGTCTACCTCCTGAAATCGGTTTCCTGCAATTCTGCCCCGCTTTCAAGTCCTCTTGGCAGCCTTACTTCAGTATATTTTTGGACGATAGCTGTCATTTATAACTCTGCAGGTTTGTGAATTACAGTGCCCCTGAGCTCCTTTCTTCAACTCGTTTTCTTGTGAGCTGGCCGCAACACCGCAGGATGGCTTCAGGCCCTAATCTGGTTCCGGCACGGCACGCTGAGCCTTTGGTTATTTCCTCTTCCTGGTGGGAAATGAGAGTTAAATTTGCCCGTCCAGACACCTCCAGCTAGTCTCTCATTGGTTCTCGCTATTCCTGTTCATATTCCGCAGAAATTGCAAACTGGGCCAAACAGGAGGTTAAAGGGACTGACTCTCCAAGTGGGGAGAGTGTTAGTAAAGCGTCTGGAATGTTGCACCCGAGTACCAGGGTACGAAAACTGAGACATATTTGAACACGTCTCCCGATCACATGGTTGATCATACTCTAGGTTCCACATGCATGTTTTAGCTGAAGGAAGAATACCTTAAACCTGGGTAGTTGAAACCCGTGGAATGGGTACCATGCAATATGACTTCAAAGGGTCTTCATTTGCTCACCGAACCTCTCCAATCCTATCACTGCTGCGTTTATGTCCCTGTACACATGCTTGATTCTCTTTCGGAGACATAGCAATCCATACGTTTTAAGATACTTAAGAGTCAGGTACATTCTTAGGCGTTTAATATGCGGTGTTGAGTCCATTTCGTTGAGCAAGGAGTAGCTCTTGTCTATTCCATATTTGGCTTAAGGAACTTTATCTGTGCTCATTTCAATCTCTGGTTTTATGCAGCACCCCAACTCACCTTTACCCTTAAACAAGCATAAGTTGGTTTTCTAAATTTGAGACCCTGTTCTGTTCTGTAATTCAGTTCCTGTGTAGCCAAGTTTACATTCCGTGTATTACTGATATCTTATGATGTTTCTTTTTCTGTGTGACTTATTTCAGTTAGAATCATCGTACCTGAATCCACTCATTGTGCTGCTACGGGCCTGATGACATAGATTTCACTGCTGAGTGATACTGCATTGTACGTAAGTACCACAAGTTCTTTATCCATTTTTCACTTTCTGTGATATTGAACTTGTACGGTAAACGAGGTTCTTGTAAACAGAGGCGTCCCAAACATTGGGGTGGCTGTGTCTTTTTGATTTTAATTTCCCTAAGCTATAGGACCATAAGTGGAAGTGCCCTAGGCTCTGTTGCTTTGTTTTTTAGATGTTTCAGGAAACACCATACACTTCTCCCGAGTGTCTGTTGGCAGTTTACATCCCGCCCATCAGCATAACAAGGCTCCCAGTTCTCCATGGCCTGTCCTGCCTTTCTGGATTTTACACTTTTTTCAGATGGCCCTTTTGACCGGGGGGAAGTGAGACTTCATTGTAGTGCAGATTTCCTTTGCAAGCTTGCTTGGTTGGCCAAAAAGGGCGTATGCGTTTTTTCCTGAATATATTCAGGAAAAAACGCATACGCCCTTTTTGGCCAAGTGCATCATTGTGGACGTTCTGCCTCTTTTCCTATGCTTTCAATGCAATTCCAGTCTACCTCCTGAAATCGGTTTCCTGCAATTCTGCCCCGCTTTCAAGTCCTCTTGGCAGCCTTACTTCAGTATATTTTTGGACGATAGCTGTCATTTATAACTCTGCAGGTTTGTGAATTACAGTGCCCCTGAGCTCCTTTCTTCAACTCGTTTTCTTGTGAGCTGGCCGCAACACCGCAGGATGGCTTCAGGCCCTAATCTGGTTCCGGCACGGCACGCTGAGCCTTTGGTTATTTCCTCTTCCTGGTGGGAAATGAGAGTTAAATTTGCCCGTCCAGACACCTCCAGCTAGTCTCTCATTGGTTCTCGCTATTCCTGTTCATCTTCCGCAGAAATTGCAAACTGGGCCAAACAGGAGGTTAAAGGGACTGACTCTCCAAGTCGGGAGAGTGTTAGTAAAGCGTCTGGAATGTTGCACCCGAGTACCAGGGTACGAAAACTGAGACATATTTGAACACGTCTCCCGATCACATGGTTGATCATACTCTAGGTTCCACATGCATGTTTTAGCTGAAGGAAGAATACCTTAAACCTGGGTAGTTGAAACCCGTGGAATGGGTACCATGCAATATGACTTCAAAGGGTCTTCATTTGCTCACCGAACCTCTCCAATCCTATCACTGCTGCGTTTATGTCCCTGTACACATGCTTGATTCTCTTTCGGAGACATAGCAATCCATACGTTTTAAGATACTTAAGAGTCAGGTACATTCTTAGGCGTTTAATATGGGGTGTTGAGTCCATTTCGTTGAGCAAGGAGTAGCTCTTGTCTATTCCATATTTGGCTTAAGGAACTTTATCTGTGCTCATTTCAATCTCTGGTTTTATGCAGCACCCCAACTCACCTTTACCCTTAAACAAGCATAAGTTGGTTTTCTAAATTTGAGACCCTGTTCTGTTCTGTAATTCAGTTCCTGTGTAGCCAAGTTTACATTCCGTGTATTACTGATATCTTATGATGTTTCTTTTTCTGTGTGACTTATTTCAGTTAGAATCATCGTACCTGAATCCACTCATTGTGCTGCTACGGGCCTGATGACATAGATTTCACTGCTGAGTGATACTGCATTGTACGTAAGTACCACAAGTTCTTTATCCATTTTTCACTTTCTGTGATATTGAACTTGTACGGTAAACGAGGTTCTTGTAAACAGAGGCGTCCCAAACATTGGGGTGGCTGTGTCTTTTTGATTTTAATTTCCCTAAGCTATAGGACCATAAGTGGAAGTGCCCTAGGCTCTGTTGCTTTGTTTTTTAGATGTTTCAGGAAACACCATACACTTCTCCCGAGTGTCTGTTGGCAGTTTACATCCCGCCCATCAGCATAACAAGGCTCCCAGTTCTCCATGGCCTGTCCTGCCTTTCTGGATTTTACACTTTTTTCAGATGGCCCTTTTGACCGGGGGGAAGTGAGACTTCATTGTAGTGCAGATTTCCTTTGCAAGCTTGCTTGGTTGGCCAAAAAGGGCGTATGCGTTTTTTCCTGAATATATTCAGGAAAAAACGCATACGCCCTTTTTGGCCAAGTGCATCATTGTGGACGTTCTGCCTCTTTTCCTATGCTTTCAATGCAATTCCAGTCTACCTCCTGAAATCGGTTTCCTGCAATTCTGCCCCGCTTTCAAGTCCTCTTGGCAGCCTTACTTCAGTATATTTTTGGACGATAGCTGTCATTTATAACTCTGCAGGTTTGTGAATTACAGTGCCCCTGAGCTCCTTTCTTCAACTCGCTTTCTTGTGAGCTGGCCGCAACACCGCAGGATGGCTTCAGGCCCTAATCTGGTTCCGGCACGGCACGCTGAGCCTTTGGTTATTTCCTCTTCCTGGTGGGAAATGAGAGTTAAATTTGCCCGTCCAGACACCTCCAGCTAGTCTCTCATTGGTTCTCGCTATTCCTGTTCATCTTCCGCAGAAATTGCAAACTGGGCCAAACAGGAGGTTAAAGGGACAGACTCTCCAAGTCGGGAGAGTGTTAGTAAAGCGTCTGGAATGTTGCACCCGAGTACCAGGGTACGAAAACTGAGACATATTTGAACACGTCTCCCGATCACATGGTTGATCATACTCTAGGTTCCACATGCATGTTTTAGCTGAAGGAAGAATACCTTAAACCTGGGTAGTTGAAACCCGTGGAATGGGTACCATGCAATATGACTTCAAAGGGTCTTCATTTGCTCACCGAACCTCTCCAATCCTATCACTGCTGCGTTTATGTCCCTGTACACATGCTTGATTCTCTTTCGGAGACATAGCAATCCATAGGTTTTAAGATACTTAAGAGTCAGGTACATTCTTAGGCGTTTAATATGGGGTGTTGAGTCCATTTCGTTGAGCAAGGAGTAGCTCTTGTCTATTCCATATTTGGCTTAAGGAACTTTATCTGTGCTCATTTCAATCTCTGGTTTTATGCAGCACCCCAACTCACCTTTACCCTTAAACAAGCATAAGTTGGTTTTCTAAATTTGAGACCCTGTTCTGTTCTGTAATTCAGTTCCTGTGTAGCCAAGTTTACATTCCGTGTATTACTGATATCTTATGATGTTTCTTTTTCTGTGTGACTTATTTCAGTTAGAATCATCGTACCTGAATCCACTCATTGTGCTGCTACGGGCCTGATGACATAGATTTCACTGCTGAGTGATACTGCATTGTACGTAAGTACCACAAGTTCTTTATCCATTTTTCACTTTCTGTGATATTGAACTTGTACGGTAAACGAGGTTCTTGTAAACAGAGGCGTCCCAAACATTGGGGTGGCTGTGTCTTTTTGATTTTAATTTCCCTAAGCTATAGGACCATAAGTGGAAGTGCCCTAGGCTCTGTTGCTTTGTTTTTTAGATGTTTCAGGAAACACCATACACTTCTCCCGAGTGTCTGTTGGCAGTTTACATCCCGCCCATCAGCATAACAAGGCTCCCAGTTCTCCATGGCCTGTCCTGCCTTTCTGGATTTTACACTTTTTTCAGATGGCCCTTTTGACCGGGGGGAAGTGAGACTTCATTGTAGTGCAGATTTCCTTTGCAAGCTTGCTTGGTTGGCCAAAAAGGGCGTATGCGTTTTTTCCTGAATATATTCAGGAAAAAACGCATACGCCCTTTTTGGCCAAGTGCATCATTGTGGACGTTCTGCCTCTTTTCCTATGCTTTCAATGCAATTCCAGTCTACCTCCTGAAATCGGTTTCCTGCAATTCTGCCCCGCTTTCAAGTCCTCTTGGCAGCCTTACTTCAGTATATTTTTGGACGATAGCTGTCATTTATAACTCTGCAGGTTTGTGAATTACAGTGCCCCTGAGCTCCTTTCTTCAACTCGCTTTCTTGTGAGCTGGCCGCAACACCGCAGGATGGCTTCAGGCCCTAATCTGCTTCCGGCACGGCACGCTGAGCCTTTGGTTATTTCCTCTTCCTGGTGGGAAATGAGAGTTAAATTTGCCCGTCCAGACACCTCCAGCTAGTCTCTCATTGGTTCTCGCTATTCCTGTTCATATTCCGCAGAAATTGCAAACTGGGCCAAACAGGAGGTTAAAGGGACTGACTCTCCAAGTCGGGAGAGTGTTAGTAAAGCGTCTGGAATGTTGCACCCGAGTACCAGGGTACGAAAACTGAGACATATTTGAACACGTCTCCCGATCACATGGTTGATCATACTCTAGGTTCCACATGCATGTTTTAGCTGAAGGAAGAATACCTTAAACCTGGGTAGTTGAAACCCGTGGAATGGGTACCATGCAATATGACTTCAAAGGGTCTTCATTTGCTCACCGAACCTCTCCAATCCTATCACTGCTGCGTTTATGTCCCTGTACACATGCTTGATTCTCTTTCGGAGACATAGCAATCCATAGGTTTTAAGATACTTAAGAGTCAGGTACATTCTTAGGCGTTTAATATGGGGTGTTGAGTCCATTTCGTTGAGCAAGGAGTAGCTCTTGTCTATTCCATATTTGGCTTAAGGAACTTTATCTGTGCTCATTTCAATCTCTGGTTTTATGCAGCACCCCAACTCACCTTTACCCTTAAACAAGCATAAGTTGGTTTTCTAAATTTGAGACCCTGTTCTGTTCTGTAATTCAGTTCCTGTGTAGCCAAGTTTACATTCCGTGTATTACTGATATCTTATGATGTTTCTTTTTCTGTGTGACTTATTTCAGTTAGAATCATCGTACCTGAATCCACTCATTGTGCTGCTACGGGCCTGATGACATAGATTTCACTGCTGAGTGATACTGCATTGTACGTAAGTACCACAAGTTCTTTATCCATTTTTCACTTTCTGTGATATTGAACTTGTACGGTAAACGAGGTTCTTGTAAACAGAGGCGTCCCAAACATTGGGGTGGCTGTGTCTTTTTGATTTTAATTTCCCTAAGCTATAGGACCATAAGTGGAAGTGCCCTAGGCTCTGTTGCTTTGTTTTTTAGATGTTTCAGGAAACACCATACACTTCTCCCGAGTGTCTGTTGGCAGTTTACATCCCGCCCATCAGCATAACAAGGCTCCCAGTTCTCCATGGCCTGTCCTGCCTTTCTGGATTTTACACTTTTTTCAGATGGCCCTTTTGACCGGGGGGAAGTGAGACTTCATTGTAGTGCAGATTTCCTTTGCAAGCTTGCTTGGTTGGCCAAAAAGGGCGTATGCGTTTTTTCCTGAATATATTCAGGAAAAAACGCATACGCCCTTTTTGGCCAAGTGCATCATTGTGGACGTTCTGCCTCTTTTCCTATGCTTTCAATGCAATTCCAGTCTACCTCCTGAAATCGGTTTCCTGCAATTCTGCCCCGCTTTCAAGTCCTCTTGGCAGCCTTACTTCAGTATATTTTTGGACGATAGCTGTCATTTATAACTCTGCAGGTTTGTGAATTACAGTGCCCCTGAGCTCCTTTCTTCAACTCGCTTTCTTGTGAGCTGGCCGCAACACCGCAGGATGGCTTCAGGCCCTAATCTGGTTCCGGCACGGCACGCTGAGCCTTTGGTTATTTCCTCTTCCTGGTGGGAAATGAGAGTTAAATTTGCCCGTCCAGACACCTCCAGCTAGTCTCTCATTGGTTCTCGCTATTCCTGTTCATCTTCCGCAGAAATTGCAAACTGGGCCAAACAGGAGGTTAAAGGGACAGACTCTCCAAGTCGGGAGAGTGTTAGTAAAGCGTCTGGAATGTTGCACCCGAGTACCAGGGTACGAAAACTGAGACATATTTGAACACGTCTCCCGATCACATGGTTGATCATACTCTAGGTTCCACATGCATGTTTTAGCTGAAGGAAGAATACCTTAAACCTGGGTAGTTGAAACCCGTGGAATGGGTACCATGCAATATGACTTCAAAGGGTCTTCATTTGCTCACCGAACCTCTCCAATCCTATCACTGCTGCGTTTATGTCCCTGTACACATGCTTGATTCTCTTTCGGAGACATAGCAATCCATACGTTTTAAGATACTTAAGAGTCAGGTACATTCTTAGGCGTTTAATATGGGGTGTTGAGTCCATTTCGTTGAGCAAGGAGTAGCTCTTGTCTATTCCATATTTGGCTTAAGGAACTTTATCTGTGCTCATTTCAATCTCTGGTTTTATGCAGCACCCCAACTCACCTTTACCCTTAAACAAGCATAAGTTGGTTTTCTAAATTTGAGACCCTGTTCTGTTCTGTAATTCAGTTCCTGTGTAGCCAAGTTTACATTCCGTGTATTACTGATATCTTATGATGTTTCTTTTTCTGTGTGACTTATTTCAGTTAGAATCATCGTACCTGAATCCACTCATTGTGCTGCTACGGGCCTGATGACATAGATTTCACTGCTGAGTGATACTGCATTGTACGTAAGTACCACAAGTTCTTTATCCATTTTTCACTTTCTGTGATATTGAACTTGTACGGTAAACGAGGTTCTTGTAAACAGAGGCGTCCCAAACATTGGGGTGGCTGTGTCTTTTTGATTTTAATTTCCCTAAGCTATAGGACCATAAGTGGAAGTGCCCTAGGCTCTGTTGCTTTGTTTTTTAGATGTTTCAGGAAACACCATACACTTCTCCCGAGTGTCTGTTGGCAGTTTACATCCCGCCCATCAGCATAACAAGGCTCCCAGTTCTCCATGGCCTGTCCTGCCTTTCTGGATTTTACACTTTTTTCAGATGGCCCTTTTGACCGGCGGGAAGTGAGACTTCATTGTAGTGCAGATTTCCTTTGCAAGCTTGCTTGGTTGGCCAAAAAGGGCGTATGCGTTTTTTCCTGAATATATTCAGGAAAAAACGCATACGCCCTTTTTGGCCAAGTGCATCATTGTGGACGTTCTGCCTCTTTTCCTATGCTTTCAATGCAATTCCAGTCTACCTCCTGAAATCGGTTTCCTGCAATTCTGCCCCGCTTTCAAGTCCTCTTGGCAGCCTTACTTCAGTATATTTTTGGACGATAGCTGTCATTTATAACTCTGCAGGTTTGTGAATTACAGTGCCCCTGAGCTCCTTTCTTCAACTCGCTTTCTTGTGAGCTGGCCGCAACACCGCAGGATGGCTTCAGGCCCTAATCTGGTTCCGGCACGGCACGCTGAGCCTTTGGTTATTTCCTCTTCCTGGTGGGAAATGAGAGTTAAATTTGCCCGTCCAGACACCTCCAGCTAGTCTCTCATTGGTTCTCGCTATTCCTGTTCATATTCCGCAGAAATTGCAAACTGGGCCAAACAGGAGGTTAAAGGGACTGACTCTCCAAGTCGGGAGAGTGTTAGTAAAGCGTCTGGAATGTTGCACCCGAGTACCAGGGTACGAAAACTGAGACATATTTGAACACGTCTCCCGATCACATGGTTGATCATACTCTAGGTTCCACATGCATGTTTTAGCTGAAGGAAGAATACCTTAAACCTGGGTAGTTGAAACCCGTGGAATGGGTACCATGCAATATGACTTCAAAGGGTCTTCATTTGCTCACCGAACCTCTCCAATCCTATCACTGCTGCGTTTATGTCCCTGTACACATGCTTGATTCTCTTTCGGAGACATAGCAATCCATAGGTTTTAAGATACTTAAGAGTCAGGTACATTCTTAGGCGTTTAATATGGGGTGTTGAGTCCATTTCGTTGAGCAAGGAGTAGCTCTTGTCTATTCCATATTTGGCTTAAGGAACTTTATCTGTGCTCATTTCAATCTCTGGTTTTATGCAGCACCCCAACTCACCTTTACCCTTAAACAAGCATAAGTTGGTTTTCTAAATTTGAGACCCTGTTCTGTTCTGTAATTCAGTTCCTGTGTAGCCAAGTTTACATTCCGTGTATTACTGATATCTTATGATGTTTCTTTTTCTGTGTGACTTATTTCAGTTAGAATCATCGTACCTGAATCCACTCATTGTGCTGCTACGGGCCTGATGACATAGATTTCACTGCTGAGTGATACTGCATTGTACGTAAGTACCACAAGTTCTTTATCCATTTTTCACTTTCTGTGATATTGAACTTGTACGGTAAACGAGGTTCTTGTAAACAGAGGCGTCCCAAACATTGGGGTGGCTGTGTCTTTTTGATTTTAATTTCCCTAAGCTATAGGACCATAAGTGGAAGTGCCCTAGGCTCTGTTGCTTTGTTTTTTAGATGTTTCAGGAAACACCATACACTTCTCCCGAGTGTCTGTTGGCAGTTTACATCCCGCCCATCAGCATAACAAGGCTCCCAGTTCTCCATGGCCTGTCCTGCCTTTCTGGATTTTACACTTTTTTCAGATGGCCCTTTTGACCGGGGGGAAGTGAGACTTCATTGTAGTGCAGATTTCCTTTGCAAGCTTGCTTGGTTGGCCAAAAAGGGCGTATGCGTTTTTTCCTGAATATATTCAGGAAAAAACGCATACGCCCTTTTTGGCCAAGTGCATCATTGTGGACGTTCTGCCTCTTTTCCTATGCTTTCAATGCAATTCCAGTCTACCTCCTGAAATCGGTTTCCTGCAATTCTGCCCCGCTTTCAAGTCCTCTTGGCAGCCTTACTTCAGTATATTTTTGGACGATAGCTGTCATTTATAACTCTGCAGGTTTGTGAATTACAGTGCCCCTGAGCTCCTTTCTTCAACTCGCTTTCTTGTGAGCTGGCCGCAACACCGCAGGATGGCTTCAGGCCCTAATCTGGTTCCGGCACGGCACGCTGAGCCTTTGGTTATTTCCTCTTCCTGGTGGGAAATGAGAGTTAAATTTGCCCGTCCAGACACCTCCAGCTAGTCTCTCATTGGTTCTCGCTATTCCTGTTCATCTTCCGCAGAAATTGCAAACTGGGCCAAACAGGAGGTTAAAGGGACAGACTCTCCAAGTCGGGAGAGTGTTAGTAAAGCGTCTGGAATGTTGCACCCGAGTACCAGGGTACGAAAACTGAGACATATTTGAACACGTCTCCCGATCACATGGTTGATCATACTCTAGGTTCCACATGCATGTTTTAGCTGAAGGAAGAATACCTTAAACCTGGGTAGTTGAAACCCGTGGAATGGGTACCATGCAATATGACTTCAAAGGGTCTTCATTTGCTCACCGAACCTCTCCAATCCTATCACTGCTGCGTTTATGTCCCTGTACACATGCTTGATTCTCTTTCGGAGACATAGCAATCCATACGTTTTAAGATACTTAAGAGTCAGGTACATTCTTAGGCGTTTAATATGGGGTGTTGAGTCCATTTCGTTGAGCAAGGAGTAGCTCTTGTCTATTCCATATTTGGCTTAAGGAACTTTATCTGTGCTCATTTCAATCTCTGGTTTTATGCAGCACCCCAACTCACCTTTACCCTTAAACAAGCATAAGTTGGTTTTCTAAATTTGAGACCCTGTTCTGTTCTGTAATTCAGTTCCTGTGTAGCCAAGTTTACATTCCGTGTATTACTGATATCTTATGATGTTTCTTTTTCTGTGTGACTTATTTCAGTTAGAATCATCGTACCTGAATCCACTCATTGTGCTGCTACGGGCCTGATGACATAGATTTCACTGCTGAGTGATACTGCATTGTACGTAAGTACCACAAGTTCTTTATCCATTTTTCACTTTCTGTGATATTGAACTTGTACGGTAAACGAGGTTCTTGTAAACAGAGGCGTCCCAAACATTGGGGTGGCTGTGTCTTTTTGATTTTAATTTCCCTAAGCTATAGGACCATAAGTGGAAGTGCCCTAGGCTCTGTTGCTTTGTTTTTTAGATGTTTCAGGAAACACCATACACTTCTCCCGAGTGTCTGTTGGCAGTTTACATCCCGCCCATCAGCATAACAAGGCTCCCAGTTCTCCATGGCCTGTCCTGCCTTTCTGGATTTTACACTTTTTTCAGATGGCCCTTTTGACCGGGGGGAAGTGAGACTTCATTGTAGTGCAGATTTCCTTTGCAAGCTTGCTTGGTTGGCCAAAAAGGGCGTATGCGTTTTTTCCTGAATATATTCAGGAAAAAACGCATACGCCCTTTTTGGCCAAGTGCATCATTGTGGACGTTCTGCCTCTTTTCCTATGCTTTCAATGCAATTCCAGTCTACCTCCTGAAATCGGTTTCCTGCAATTCTGCCCCGCTTTCAAGTCCTCTTGGCAGCCTTACTTCAGTATATTTTTGGACGATAGCTGTCATTTATAACTCTGCAGGTTTGTGAATTACAGTGCCCCTGAGCTCCTTTCTTCAACTCGCTTTCTTGTGAGCTGGCCGCAACACCGCAGGATGGCTTCAGGCCCTAATCTGGTTCCGGCACGGCACGCTGAGCCTTTGGTTATTTCCTCTTCCTGGTGGGAAATGAGAGTTAAATTTGCCCGTCCAGACACCTCCAGCTAGTCTCTCATTGGTTCTCGCTATTCCTGTTCATATTCCGCAGAAATTGCAAACTGGGCCAAACAGGAGGTTAAAGGGACTGACTCTCCAAGTCGGGAGAGTGTTAGTAAAGCGTCTGGAATGTTGCACCCGAGTACCAGGGTACGAAAACTGAGACATATTTGAACACGTCTCCCGATCACATGGTTGATCATACTCTAGGTTCCACATGCATGTTTTAGCTGAAGGAAGAATACCTTAAACCTGGGTAGTTGAAACCCGTGGAATGGGTACCATGCAATATGACTTCAAAGGGTCTTCATTTGCTCACCGAACCTCTCCAATCCTATCACTGCTGCGTTTATGTCCCTGTACACATGCTTGATTCTCTTTCGGAGACATAGCAATCCATAGGTTTTAAGATACTTAAGAGTCAGGTACATTCTTAGGCGTTTAATATGGGGTGTTGAGTCCATTTCGTTGAGCAAGGAGTAGCTCTTGTCTATTCCATATTTGGCTTAAGGAACTTTATCTGTGCTCATTTCAATCTCTGGTTTTATGCAGCACCCCAACTCACCTTTACCCTTAAACAAGCATAAGTTGGTTTTCTAAATTTGAGACCCTGTTCTGTTCTGTAATTCAGTTCCTGTGTAGCCAAGTTTACATTCCGTGTATTACTGATATCTTATGATGTTTCTTTTTCTGTGTGACTTATTTCAGTTAGAATCATCGTACCTGAATCCACTCATTGTGCTGCTACGGGCCTGATGACATAGATTTCACTGCTGAGTGATACTGCATTGTACGTAAGTACCACAAGTTCTTTATCCATTTTTCACTTTCTGTGATATTGAACTTGTACGGTAAACGAGGTTCTTGTAAACAGAGGCGTCCCAAACATTGGGGTGGCTGTGTCTTTTTGATTTTAATTTCCCTAAGCTATAGGACCATAAGTGGAAGTGCCCTAGGCTCTGTTGCTTTGTTTTTTAGATGTTTCAGGAAACACCATACACTTCTCCCGAGTGTCAGTTGGCAGTTTACATCCCGCCCATCAGCATAACAAGGCTTCCAGTTCTCCATGGCCTGTCCTGCCTTTCTGGATTTTACACTTTTTTCAGATGGCCCTTTTGACCGGGGGGAAGTGAGACTTCATTGTAGTGCAGATTTCCTTTGCAAGCTTGCTTGGTTGGCCAAAAAGGGCGTATGCGTTTTTTCCTGAATATATTCAGGAAAAAACGCATACGCCCTTTTTGGCCAAGTGCATCATTGTGGACGTTCTGCCTCTTTTCCTATGCTTTCAATGCAATTCCAGTCTACCTCCTGAAATCGGTTTCCTGCAATTCTGCCCCGCTTTCAAGTCCTCTTGGCAGCCTTACTTCAGTATATTTTTGGACGATAGCTGTCATTTATAACTCTGCAGGTTTGTGAATTACAGTGCCCCTGAGCTCCTTTCTTCAACTCGCTTTCTTGTGAGCTGGCCGCAACACCGCAGGATGGCTTCAGGCCCTAATCTGGTTCCGGCACGGCATGCTGAGCCTTTGGTTATTTCCTCTTCCTGGTGGGAAATTAGAGTTAAATTTGCCCGTCCAGACACCTCCAGCTAGTCTCTCATTGGTTCTCGCTATTCCTGTTCATCTTCCGCAGAAATTGCAAACTGGGCCAAACAGGAGGTTAAAGGGACTGACTCTCCAAGTGGGGAGAGTGTTAGTAAAGCGTCTGGAATGTTGCACCCGAGTACCAGGGTACGAAAACTGAGACATATTTGAACACGTCTCCCGATCACATGGTTGATCATACTCTAGGTTCCACATGCATGTTTTAGCTGAAGGAAGAATACCTTAAACCTGGGTAGTTGAAACCCGTGGAATGGGTACCATGCAATATGACTTCAAAGGGTCTTCATTTGCTCACCGAACCTCTCCAATCCTATCACTGCTGCGTTTATGTCCCTGTACACATGCTTGATTCTCTTTCGGAGACATAGCAATCCATAGGTTTTAAGATACTTAAGAGTCAGGTACATTCTTAGGCGTTTAATATGCGGTGTTGAGTCCATTTCGTTGAGCAAGGAGTAGCTCTTGTCTATTCCATATTTGGCTTAAGGAACTTTATCTGTGCTCATTTCAATCTCTGGTTTTATGCAGCACCCCAACTCACCTTTACCCTTAAACAAGCATAAGTTGGTTTTCTAAATTTGAGACCCTGTTCTGTTCTGTAATTCAGTTCCTGTGTAGCCAAGTTTACATTCCGTGTATTACTGATATCTTATGATGTTTCTTTTTCTGTGTGACTTATTTCAGTTAGAATCATCGTACCTGAATCCACTCATTGTGCTGCTACGGGCCTGATGACATAGATTTCACTGCTGAGTGATACTGCATTGTACGTAAGTACCACAAGTTCTTTATCCATTTTTCACTTTCTGTGATATTGAACTTGTACGGTAAACGAGGTTCTTGTAAACAGAGGCGTCCCAAACATTGGGGTGGCTGTGTCTTTTTGATTTTAATTTCCCTAAGCTATAGGACCATAAGTGGAAGTGCCCTAGGCTCTGTTGCTTTGTTTTTTAGATGTTTCAGGAAACACCATACACTTCTCCCGAGTGTCAGTTGGCAGTTTACATCCCGCCCATCAGCATAACAAGGCTTCCAGTTCTCCATGGCCTGTCCTGCCTTTCTGGATTTTACACTTTTTTCAGATGGCCCTTTTGACCGGGGGGAAGTGAGACTTCATTGTAGTGCAGATTTCCTTTGCAAGCTTGCTTGGTTGGCCAAAAAGGGCGTATGCGTTTTTTCCTGAATATATTCAGGAAAAAACGCATACGCCCTTTTTGGCCAAGTGCATCATTGTGGACGTTCTGCCTCTTTTCCTATGCTTTCAATGCAATTCCAGTCTACCTCCTGAAATCGGTTTCCTGCAATTCTGCCCCGCTTTCAAGTCCTCTTGGCAGCCTTACTTCAGTATATTTTTGGACGATAGCTGTCATTTATAACTCTGCAGGTTTGTGAATTACAGTGCCCCTGAGCTCCTTTCTTCAACTCGCTTTCTTGTGAGCTGGCCGCAACACCGCAGGATGGCTTCAGGCCCTAATCTGGTTCCGGCACGGCACGCTGAGCCTTTGGTTATTTCCTCTTCCTGGTGGGAAATGAGAGTTAAATTTGCCCGTCCAGACACCTCCAGCTAGTCTCTCATTGGTTCTCGCTATTCCTGTTCATCTTCCGCAGAAATTGCAAACTGGGCCAAACAGGAGGTTAAAGGGACTGACTCTCCAAGTGGGGAGAGTGTTAGTAAAGCGTCTGGAATGTTGCACCCGAGTACCAGGGTACGAAAACTGAGACATATTTGAACACGTCTCCCGATCACATGGTTGATCATACTCTAGGTTCCACATGCATGTTTTAGCTGAAGGAAGAATACCTTAAACCTGGGTAGTTGAAACCCGTGGAATGGGTACCATGCAATATGACTTCAAAGGGTCTTCATTTGCTCACCGAACCTCTCCAATCCTATCACTGCTGCGTTTATGTCCCTGTACACATGCTTGATTCTCTTTCGGAGACATAGCAATCCATAGGTTTTAAGATACTTAAGAGTCAGGTACATTCTTAGGCGTTTAATATGCGGTGTTGAGTCCATTTCGTTGAGCAAGGAGTAGCTCTTGTCTATTCCATATTTGGCTTAAGGAACTTTATCTGTGCTCATTTCAATCTCTGGTTTTATGCAGCACCCCAACTCACCTTTACCCTTAAACAAGCATAAGTTGGTTTTCTAAATTTGAGACCCTGTTCTGTTCTGTAATTCAGTTCCTGTGTAGCCAAGTTTACATTCCGTGTATTACTGATATCTTATGATGTTTCTTTTTCTGTGTGACTTATTTCAGTTAGAATCATCGTACCTGAATCCACTCATTGTGCTGCTACGGGCCTGATGACATAGATTTCACTGCTGAGTGATACTGCATTGTACGTAAGTACCACAAGTTCTTTATCCATTTTTCACTTTCTGTGATATTGAACTTGTACGGTAAACGAGGTTCTTGTAAACAGAGGCGTCCCAAACATTGGGGTGGCTGTATCTTTTTGATTTTAATTTCCCTAAGCTATAGGACCATAAGTGGAAGTGCCCTAGGCTCTGTTGCTTTGTTTTTTAGATGTTTCAGGAAACACCATACACTTCTCCCGAGTGTCTGTTGGCAGTTTACATCCCGCCCATCAGCATAACAAGGCTCCCAGTTCTCCATGGCCTGTCCTGCCTTTCTGGATTTTACACTTTTTTCAGATGGCCCTTTTGACCGGGGGGAAGTGAGACTTCATTGTAGTGCAGATTTCCTTTGCAAGCTTGCTTGGTTGGCCAAAAAGGGCTTATGCGTTTTTTCCTGAATATATTCAGGAAAAAACACATACGCCCTTTTTGGCCAAGTGCATCATTGTGGACGTTCTGCCTCTTTTCCTATGCTTTCAATGCAATTCCAGTCTACCTCCTGAAATCGGTTTCCTGCAATTCTGCCCCGCTTTCAAGTCCTCTTGGCAGCCTTACTTCAGTATATTTTTGGACGATAGCTGTCATTTATAACTCTGCAGGTTTGTGAATTACAGTGCCCCTGAGCTCCTTTCTTCAACTCGTTTTCTTGTGAGCTGGCCGCAACACCGCAGGATGGCTTCAGGCCCTAATCTGGTTCCGGCACGGCACACTGAGCCTTTGGTTATTTCCTCTTCCTGGTGGGAAATGAGAGTTAAATTTGCCCGTCCAGACACCTCCAGCTAGTCTCTCATTGGTTCTCGCTATTCCTGTTCATCTTCCGCAGAAATTGCAAACTGGGCCAAACAGGAGGTTAAAGGGACTGACTCTCCAAGTCGGGAGAGTTTTAGTAAAGCGTCTGGAATGTTGCACCCGAGTACCAGGGTACGAAAACTGAGACATATTTGAACACGTCTCCCGATCACATGGTTGATCATACTCTAGGTTCCACATGCATGTTTTAGCTGAAGGAAGAATACCTTAAACCTGGGTAGTTGAAACCCGTGGAATGGGTACCATGCAATATGACTTCAAAGGGTCTTCATTTGCTCACCGAACCTCTCCAATCCTATCACTGCTGCGTTTATGTCCCTGTACACATGCTTGATTCTCTTTCGGAGACATAGCAATCCATAGGTTTTAAGATACTTAAGAGTCAGGTACATTCTTAGGCGTTTAATATGGGGTGTTGAGTCCATTTCGTTGAGCAAGGAGTAGCTCTTGTCTATTCCATATTTGGCTTAAGGAACTTTATCTGTGCTCATTTCAATCTCTGGTTTTATGCAGCACCCCAACTCACCTTTACCCTTAAACAAGCATAAGTTGGTTTTCTAAATTTGAGACCCTGTTCTGTTCTGTAATTCAGTTCCTGTGTAGCCAAGTTTACATTCCGTGTATTACTGATATCTTATGATGTTTCTTTTTCTGTGTGACTTATTTCAGTTAGAATCATCGTACCTGAATCCACTCATTGTGCTGCTACGGGCCTGATGACATAGATTTCACTGCTGAGTGATACTGCATTGTACGTAAGTACCACAAGTTCTTTATCCATTTTTCACTTTCTGTGATATTGAACTTGTACGGTAAACGAGGTTCTTGTAAACAGAGGCGTCCCAAACATTGGGGTGGCTGTATCTTTTTGATTTTAATTTCCCTAAGCTATAGGACCATAAGTGGAAGTGCCCTAGGCTCTGTTGCTTTGTTTTTTAGATGTTTCAGGAAACACCATACACTTCTCCCGAGTGTCTGTTGGCAGTTTACATCCCGCCCATCAGCATAACAAGGCTCCCAGTTCTCCATGGCCTGTCCTGCCTTTCTGGATTTTACACTTTTTTCAGATGGCCCTTTTGACCGGGGGGAAGTGAGACTTCATTGTAGTGCAGATTTCCTTTGCAAGCTTGCTTGGTTGGCCAAAAAGGGCGTATGCGTTTTTTCCTGAATATATTCAGGAAAAAACGCATACGCCCTTTTTGGCCAAGTGCATCATTGTGGACGTTCTGCCTCTTTTCCTATGCTTTCAATGCAATTCCAGTCTACCTCCTGAAATCGGTTTCCTGCAATTCTGCCCCGCTTTCAAGTCCTCTTGGCAGCCTTACTTCAGTATATTTTTGGACGATAGCTGTCATTTATAACTCTGCAGGTTTGTGAATTACAGTGCCCCTGAGCTCCTTTCTTCAACTCGCTTTCTTGTGAGCTGGCCGCAACACCGCAGGATGGCTTCAGGCCCTAATCTGGTTCCGGCACGGCACGCTGAGCCTTTGGTTATTTCCTCTTCCTGGTGGGAAATGAGAGTTAAATTTGCCCGTCCAGACACCTCCAGCTAGTCTCTCATTGGTTCTCGCTATTCCTGTTCATCTTCCGCAGAAATTGCAAACTGGGCCAAACAGGAGGTTAAAGGGACAGACTCTCCAAGTCGGGAGAGTGTTAGTAAAGCGTCTGGAATGTTGCACCCGAGTACCAGGGTACGAAAACTGAGACATATTTGAACACGTCTCCCGATCACATGGTTGATCATACTCTAGGTTCCACATGCATGTTTTAGCTGAAGGAAGAATACCTTAAACCTGGGTAGTTGAAACCCGTGGAATGGGTACCATGCAATATGACTTCAAAGGGTTTTCATTTGCTCACCGAACCTCTCCAATCCTATCACTGCTGCGTTTATGTCCCTGTACACATGCTTGATTCTCTTTCGGAGACATAGCAATCCATACGTTTTAAGATACTTAAGAGTCAGGTACATTCTTAGGCGTTTAATATGGGGTGTTGAGTCCATTTCGTTGAGCAAGGAGTAGCTCTTGTCTATTCCATATTTGGCTTAAGGAACTTTATCTGTGCTCATTTCAATCTCTGGTTTTATGCAGCACCCCAACTCACCTTTACCCTTAAACAAGCATAAGTTGGTTTTCTAAATTTGAGACCCTGTTCTGTTCTGTAATTCAGTTCCTGTGTAGCCAAGTTTACATTCCGTGTATTACTGATATCTTATGATGTTTCTTTTTCTGTGTGACTTATTTCAGTTAGAATCATCGTACCTGAATCCACTCATTGTGCTGCTACGGGCCTGATGACATAGATTTCACTGCTGAGTGATACTGCATTGTACGTAAGTACCACAAGTTCTTTATCCATTTTTCACTTTCTGTGATATTGAACTTGTACGGTAAACGAGGTTCTTGTAAACAGAGGCGTCCCAAACATTGGGGTGGCTGTGTCTTTTTGATTTTAATTTCCCTAAGCTATAGGACCATAAGTGGAAGTGCCCTAGGCTCTGTTGCTTTGTTTTTTAGATGTTTCAGGAAACACCATACACTTCTCCCGAGTGTCTGTTGGCAGTTTACATCCCGCCCATCAGCATAACAAGGCTCCCAGTTCTCCATGGCCTGTCCTGCCTTTCTGGATTTTACACTTTTTTCAGATGGCCCTTTTGACCGGGGGGAAGTGAGACTTCATTGTAGTGCAGATTTCCTTTGCAAGCTTGCTTGGTTGGCCAAAAAGGGCGTATGCGTTTTTTCCTGAATATATTCAGGAAAAAACGCATACGCCCTTTTTGGCCAAGTGCATCATTGTGGACGTTCTGCCTCTTTTCCTATGCTTTCAATGCAATTCCAGTCTACCTCCTGAAATCGGTTTCCTGCAATTCTGCCCCGCTTTCAAGTCCTCTTGGCAGCCTTACTTCAGTATATTTTTGGACGATAGCTGTCATTTATAACTCTGCAGGTTTGTGAATTACAGTGCCCCTGAGCTCCTTTCTTCAACTCGCTTTCTTGTGAGCTGGCCGCAACACCGCAGGATGGCTTCAGGCCCTAATCTGGTTCCGGCACGGCACGCTGAGCCTTTGGTTATTTCCTCTTCCTGGTGGGAAATGAGAGTTAAATTTGCCCGTCCAGACACCTCCAGCTAGTCTCTCATTGGTTCTCGCTATTCCTGTTCATATTCCGCAGAAATTGCAAACTGGGCCAAACAGGAGGTTAAAGGGACTGACTCTCCAAGTCGGGAGAGTGTTAGTAAAGCGTCTGGAATGTTGCACCCGAGTACCAGGGTACGAAAACTGAGACATATTTGAACACGTCTCCCGATCACATGGTTGATCATACTCTAGGTTCCACATGCATGTTTTAGCTGAAGGAAGAATACCTTAAACCTGGGTAGTTGAAACCCGTGGAATGGGTACCATGCAATATGACTTCAAAGGGTCTTCATTTGCTCACCGAACCTCTCCAATCCTATCACTGCTGCGTTTATGTCCCTGTACACATGCTTGATTCTCTTTCGGAGACATAGCAATCCATAGGTTTTAAGATACTTAAGAGTCAGGTACATTCTTAGGCGTTTAATATGGGGTGTTGAGTCCATTTCGTTGAGCAAGGAGTAGCTCTTGTCTATTCCATATTTGGCTTAAGGAACTTTATCTGTGCTCATTTCAATCTCTGGTTTTATGCAGCACCCCAACTCACCTTTACCCTTAAACAAGCATAAGTTGGTTTTCTAAATTTGAGACCCTGTTCTGTTCTGTAATTCAGTTCCTGTGTAGCCAAGTTTACATTCCGTGTATTACTGATATCTTATGATGTTTCTTTTTCTGTGTGACTTATTTCAGTTAGAATCATCGTACCTGAATCCACTCATTGTGCTGCTACGGGCCTGATGACATAGATTTCACTGCTGAGTGATACTGCATTGTACGTAAGTACCACAAGTTCTTTATCCATTTTTCACTTTCTGTGATATTGAACTTGTACGGTAAACGAGGTTCTTGTAAACAGAGGCGTCCCAAACATTGGGGTGGCTGTGTCTTTTTGATTTTAATTTCCCTAAGCTATAGGACCATAAGTGGAAGTGCCCTAGGCTCTGTTGCTTTGTTTTTTAGATGTTTCAGGAAACACCATACACTTCTCCCGAGTGTCTGTTGGCAGTTTACATCCCGCCCATCAGCATAACAAGGCTCCCAGTTCTCCATGGCCTGTCCTGCCTTTCTGGATTTTACACTTTTTTCAGATGGCCCTTTTGACCGGGGGGAAGTGAGACTTCATTGTAGTGCAGATTTCCTTTGCAAGCTTGCTTGGTTGGCCAAAAAGGGCTTATGCGTTTTTTCCTGAATATATTCAGGAAAAAACACATACGCCCTTTTTGGCCAAGTGCATCATTGTGGACGTTCTGCCTCTTTTCCTATGCTTTCAATGCAATTCCAGTCTACCTCCTGAAATCGGTTTCCTGCAATTCTGCCCCGCTTTCAAGTCCTCTTGGCAGCCTTACTTCAGTATATTTTTGGACGATAGCTGTCATTTATAACTCTGCAGGTTTGTGAATTACAGTGCCCCTGAGCTCCTTTCTTCAACTCGCTTTCTTGTGAGCTGGCCGCAACACCGCAGGATGGCTTCAGGCCCTAATCTGGTTCCGGCACGGCACGCTGAGCCTTTGGTTATTTCCTCTTCCTGGTGGGAAATGAGAGTTAAATTTGCCCGTCCAGACACCTCCAGCTAGTCTCTCATTGGTTCTCGCTATTCCTGTTCATCTTCCGCAGAAATTGCAAACTGGGCCAAACAGGAGGTTAAAGGGACTGACTCTCCAAGTCGGGAGAGTGTTAGTAAAGCGTCTGGAATGTTGCACCCGAGTACCAGGGTACGAAAACTGAGACATATTTGAACACGTCTCCCGATCACATGGTTGATCATACTCTAGGTTCCACATGCATGTTTTAGCTGAAGGAAGAATACCTTAAACCTGGGTAGTTGAAACCCGTGGAATGGGTACCATGCAATATGACTTCAAAGGGTCTTCATTTGCTCACCGAACCTCTCCAATCCTATCACTGCTGCGTTTATGTCCCTGTACACATGCTTGATTCTCTTTCGGAGACATAGCAATCCATACGTTTTAAGATACTTAAGAGTCAGGTACATTCTTAGGCGTTTAATATGGGGTGTTGAGTCCATTTCGTTGAGCAAGGAGTAGCTCTTGTCTATTCCATATTTGGCTTAAGGAACTTTATCTGTGCTCATTTCAATCTCTGGTTTTATGCAGCACCCCAACTCACCTTTACCCTTAAACAAGCATAAGTTGGTTTTCTAAATTTGAGACCCTGTTCTGTTCTGTAATTCAGTTCCTGTGTAGCCAAGTTTACATTCCGTGTATTACTGATATCTTATGATGTTTCTTTTTCTGTGTGACTTATTTCAGTTAGAATCATCGTACCTGAATCCACTCATTGTGCTGCTACGGGCCTGATGACATAGATTTCACTGCTGAGTGATACTGCATTGTACGTAAGTACCACAAGTTCTTTATCCATTTTTCACTTTCTGTGATATTGAACTTGTACGGTAAACGAGGTTCTTGTAAACAGAGGCGTCCCAAACATTGGGGTGGCTGTGTCTTTTTGATTTTAATTTCCCTAAGCTATAGGACCATAAGTGGAAGTGCCCTAGGCTCTGTTGCTTTGTTTTTTAGATGTTTCAGGAAACACCATACACTTCTCCCGAGTGTCTGTTGGCAGTTTACATCCCGCCCATCAGCATAACAAGGCTCCCAGTTCTCCATGGCCTGTCCTGCCTTTCTGGATTTTACACTTTTTTCAGATGGCCCTTTTGACCGGGGGGAAGTGAGACTTCATTGTAGTGCAGATTTCCTTTGCAAGCTTGCTTGGTTGGCCAAAAAGGGCGTATGCGTTTTTTCCTGAATATATTCAGGAAAAAACGCATACGCCCTTTTTGGCCAAGTGCATCATTGTGGACGTTCTGCCTCTTTTCCTATGCTTTCAATGCAATTCCAGTCTACCTCCTGAAATCGGTTTCCTGCAATTCTGCCCCGCTTTCAAGTCCTCTTGGCAGCCTTACTTCAGTATATTTTTGGACGATAGCTGTCATTTATAACTCTGCAGGTTTGTGAATTACAGTGCCCCTGAGCTCCTTTCTTCAACTCGCTTTCTTGTGAGCTGGCCGCAACACCGCAGGATGGCTTCAGGCCCTAATCTGGTTCCGGCACGGCACGCTGAGCCTTTGGTTATTTCCTCTTCCTGGTGGGAAATGAGAGTTAAATTTGCCCGTCCAGACACCTCCAGCTAGTCTCTCATTGGTTCTCGCTATTCCTGTTCATATTCCGCAGAAATTGCAAACTGGGCCAAACAGGAGGTTAAAGGGACTGACTCTCCAAGTCGGGAGAGTGTTAGTAAAGCGTCTGGAATGTTGCACCCGAGTACCAGGGTACGAAAACTGAGACATATTTGAACACGTCTCCCGATCACATGGTTGATCATACTCTAGGTTCCACATGCATGTTTTAGCTGAAGGAAGAATACCTTAAACCTGGGTAGTTGAAACCCGTGGAATGGGTACCATGCAATATGACTTCAAAGGGTCTTCATTTGCTCACCGAACCTCTCCAATCCTATCACTGCTGCGTTTATGTCCCTGTACACATGCTTGATTCTCTTTCGGAGACATAGCAATCCATAGGTTTTAAGATACTTAAGAGTCAGGTACATTCTTAGGCGTTTAATATGGGGTGTTGAGTCCATTTCGCTGAGCAAGGAGTAGCTCTTGTCTATTCCATATTTGGCTTAAGGAACTTTATCTGTGCTCATTTCAATCTCTGGTTTTATGCAGCACCCCAACTCACCTTTACCCTTAAACAAGCATAAGTTGGTTTTCTAAATTTGAGACCCTGTTCTGTTCTGTAATTCAGTTCCTGTGTAGCCAAGTTTACATTCCGTGTATTACTGATATCTTATGATGTTTCTTTTTCTGTGTGACTTATTTCAGTTAGAATCATCGTACCTGAATCCACTCATTGTGCTGCTACGGGCCTGATGACATAGATTTCACTGCTGAGTGATACTGCATTGTACGTAAGTACCACAAGTTCTTTATCCATTTTTCACTTTCTGTGATATTGAACTTGTACGGTAAACGAGGTTCTTGTAAACAGAGGCGTCCCAAACATTGGGGTGGCTGTATCTTTTTGATTTTAATTTCCCTAAGCTATAGGACCATAAGTGGAAGTGCCCTAGGCTCTGTTGCTTTGTTTTTTAGATGTTTCAGGAAACACCATACACTTCTCCCGAGTGTCTGTTGGCAGTTTACATCCCGCCCATCAGCATAACAAGGCTCCCAGTTCTCCATGGCCTGTCCTGCCTTTCTGGATTTTACACTTTTTTCAGATGGCCCTTTTGACCGGGGGGAAGTGAGACTTCATTGTAGTGCAGATTTCCTTTGCAAGCTTGCTTGGTTGGCCAAAAAGGGCGTATGCGTTTTTTCCTGAATATATTCAGGAAAAAACACATACGCCCTTTTTGGCCAAGTGCATCATTGTGGACGTTCTGCCTCTTTTCCTATGCTTTCAATGCAATTCCAGTCTACCTCCTGAAATCGGTTTCCTGCAATTCTGCCCCGCTTTCAAGTCCTCTTGGCAGCCTTACTTCAGTATATTTTTGGACGATAGCTGTCATTTATAACTCTGCAGGTTTGTGAATTACAGTGCCCCTGAGCTCCTTTCTTCAACTCGTTTTCTTGTGAGCTGGCCGCAACACCGCAGGATGGCTTCAGGCCCTAATCTGGTTCCGGCACGGCACACTGAGCCTTTGGTTATTTCCTCTTCCTGGTGGGAAATGAGAGTTAAATTTGCCCGTCCAGACACCTCCAGCTAGTCTCTCATTGGTTCTCGCTATTCCTGTTCATCTTCCGCAG
This sequence comes from Globicephala melas, assembly GCF_963455315.2. Lineage (NCBI taxonomy): Eukaryota > Metazoa > Chordata > Mammalia > Artiodactyla > Delphinidae > Globicephala > Globicephala melas. The sequence goes on from NW_027207265.1 coordinate 940,945, forward strand.
AAATTGCAAACTGGGCCAAACAGGAGGTTAAAGGGACTGACTCTCCAAGTCGGGAGAGTGTTAGTAAAGCATCTGGAATGTTGCACCCGAGTACCAGGGTACGAAAACTGAGACATATTTGAACACGTCTCCCGATCACATGGTTGATCATACTCTAGGTTCCACATGCATGTTTTAGCTGAAGGAAGAATACCTTAAACCTGGGTAGTTGAAACCCGTGGAATGGGTACCATGCAATATGACTTCAAAGGGTCTTCATTTGCTCACCGAACCTCTCCAATCCTATCACTGCTGCGTTTATGTCCCTGTACACATGCTTGATTCTCTTTCGGAGACATAGCAATCCATAGGTTTTAAGATACTTAAGAGTCAGGTACATTCTTAGGCGTTTAATATGGGGTGTTGAGTCCATTTCGTTGAGCAAGGAGTAGCTCTTGTCTATTCCATATTTGGCTTAAGGAACTTTATCTGTGCTCATTTCAATCTCTGGTTTTATGCAGCACCCCAACTCACCTTTACCCTTAAACAAGCATAAGTTGGTTTTCTAAATTTGAGACCCTGTTCTGTTCTGTAATTCAGTTCCTGTGTAGCCAAGTTTACATTCCGTGTATTACTGATATCTTATGATGTTTCTTTTTCTGTGTGACTTATTTCAGTTAGAATCATCGTACCTGAATCCACTCATTGTGCTGCTACGGGCCTGATGACATAGATTTCACTGCTGAGTGATACTGCATTGTACGTAAGTACCACAAGTTCTTTATCCATTTTTCACTTTCTGTGATATTGAACTTGTACGGTAAACGAGGTTCTTGTAAACAGAGGCGTCCCAAACATTGGGGTGGCTGTATCTTTTTGATTTTAATTTCCCTAAGCTATAGGACCATAAGTGGAAGTGCCCTAGGCTCTGTTGCTTTGTTTTTTAGATGTTTCAGGAAACACCATACACTTCTCCCGAGTGTCTGTTGGCAGTTTACATCCCGCCCATCAGCATAACAAGGCTCCCAGTTCTCCATGGCCTGTCCTGCCTTTCTGGATTTTACACTTTTTTCAGATGGCCCTTTTGACCGGGGGGAAGTGAGACTTCATTGTAGTGCAGATTTCCTTTGCAAGCTTGCTTGGTTGGCCAAAAAGGGCGTATGCGTTTTTTCCTGAATATATTCAGGAAAAAACACATACGCCCTTTTTGGCCAAGTGCATCATTGTGGACGTTCTGCCTCTTTTCCTATGCTTTCAATGCAATTCCAGTCTACCTCCTGAAATCGGTTTCCTGCAATTCTGCCCCGCTTTCAAGTCCTCTTGGCAGCCTTACTTCAGTATATTTTTGGACGATAGCTGTCATTTATAACTCTGCAGGTTTGTGAATTACAGTGCCCCTGAGCTCCTTTCTTCAACTCGCTTTCTTGTGAGCTGGCCGCAACACCGCAGGATGGCTTCAGGCCCTAATCTGGTTCCGGCACGGCACGCTGAGCCTTTGGTTATTTCCTCTTCCTGGTGGGAAATGAGAGTTAAATTTGCCCGTCCAGACACCTCCAGCTAGTCTCTCATTGGTTCTCGCTATTCCTGTTCATCTTCCGCAGAAATTGCAAACTGGGCCAAACAGGAGGTTAAAGGGACAGACTCTCCAAGTCGGGAGAGTGTTAGTAAAGCGTCTGGAATGTTGCACCCGAGTACCAGGGTACGAAAACTGAGACATATTTGAACACGTCTCCCGATCACATGGTTGATCATACTCTAGGTTCCACATGCATGTTTTAGCTGAAGGAAGAATACCTTAAACCTGGGTAGTTGAAACCCGTGGAATGGGTACCATGCAATATGACTTCAAAGGGTCTTCATTTGCTCACCGAACCTCTCCAATCCTATCACTGCTGCGTTTATGTCCCTGTACACATGCTTGATTCTCTTTCGGAGACATAGCAATCCATAGGTTTTAAGATACTTAAGAGTCAGGTACATTCTTAGGCGTTTAATATGCGGTGTTGAGTCCATTTCGTTGAGCAAGGAGTAGCTCTTGTCTATTCCATATTTGGCTTAAGGAACTTTATCTGTGCTCATTTCAATCTCTGGTTTTATGCAGCACCCCAACTCACCTTTACCCTTAAACAAGCATAAGTTGGTTTTCTAAATTTGAGACCCTGTTCTGTTCTGTAATTCAGTTCCTGTGTAGCCAAGTTTACATTCCGTGTATTACTGATATCTTATGATGTTTCTTTTTCTGTGTGACTTATTTCAGTTAGAATCATCGTACCTGAATCCACTCATTGTGCTGCTACGGGCCTGATGACATAGATTTCACTGCTGAGTGATACTGCATTGTACGTAAGTACCACAAGTTCTTTATCCATTTTTCACTTTCTGTGATATTGAACTTGTACGGTAAACGAGGTTCTTGTAAACAGAGGCGTCCCAAACATTGGGGTGGCTGTGTCTTTTTGATTTTAATTTCCCTAAGCTATAGGACCATAAGTGGAAGTGCCCTAGGCTCTGTTGCTTTGTTTTTTAGATGTTTCAGGAAACACCATACACTTCTCCCGAGTGTCTGTTGGCAGTTTACATCCCGCCCATCAGCATAACAAGGCTCCCAGTTCTCCATGGCCTGTCCTGCCTTTCTGGATTTTACACTTTTTTCAGATGGCCCTTTTGACCGGGGGGAAGTGAGACTTCATTGTAGTGCAGATTTCCTTTGCAAGCTTGCTTGGTTGGCCAAAAAGGGCGTATGCGTTTTTTCCTGAATATATTCAGGAAAAAACGCATACGCCCTTTTTGGCCAAGTGCATCATTGTGGACGTTCTGCCTCTTTTCCTATGCTTTCAATGCAATTCCAGTCTACCTCCTGAAATCGGTTTCCTGCAATTCTGCCCCGCTTTCAAGTCCTCTTGGCAGCCTTACTTCAGTATATTTTTGGACGATAGCTGTCATTTATAACTCTGCAGGTTTGTGAATTACAGTGCCCCTGAGCTCCTTTCTTCAACTCGCTTTCTTGTGAGCTGGCCGCAACACCGCAGGATGGCTTCAGGCCCTAATCTGGTTCCGGCACGGCACGCTGAGCCTTTGGTTATTTCCTCTTCCTGGTGGGAAATGAGAGTTAAATTTGCCCGTCCAGACACCTCCAGCTAGTCTCTCATTGGTTCTCACTATTCCTGTTCATCTTCTGCAGAAATTGCAAACTGGGCCAAACAGGAGGTTAAAGGGACAGACTCTCCAAGTCGGGAGAGTGTTAGTAAAGCGTCTGGAATGTTGCACCCGAGTACCAGGGTACGAAAACTGAGACATATTTGAACACGTCTCCCGATCACATGGTTGATCATACTCTAGGTTCCACATGCATGTTTTAGCTGAAGGAAGAATACCTTAAACCTGGGTAGTTGAAACCCGTGGAATGGGTACCATGCAATATGACTTCAAAGGGTCTTCATTTGCTCACCGAACCTCTCCAATCCTATCACTGCTGCGTTTATGTCCCTGTACACATGCTTGATTCTCTTTCGGAGACATAGCAATCCATAGGTTTTAAGATACTTAAGAGTCAGGTACATTCTTAGGCGTTTAATATGCGGTGTTGAGTCCATTTCGTTGAGCAAGGAGTAGCTCTTGTCTATTCCATATTTGGCTTAAGGAACTTTATCTGTGCTCATTTCAATCTCTGGTTTTATGCAGCACCCCAACTCACCTTTACCCTTAAACAAGCATAAGTTGGTTTTCTAAATTTGAGACCCTGTTCTGTTCTGTAATTCAGTTCCTGTGTAGCCAAGTTTACATTCCGTGTATTACTGATATCTTATGATGTTTCTTTTTCTGTGTGACTTATTTCAGTTAGAATCATCGTACCTGAATCCACTCATTGTGCTGCTACGGGCCTGATGACATAGATTTCACTGCTGAGTGATACTGCATTGTACGTAAGTACCACAAGTTCTTTATCCATTTTTCACTTTCTGTGATATTGAACTTGTACGGTAAACGAGGTTCTTGTAAACAGAGGCGTCCCAAACATTGGGGTGGCTGTGTCTTTTTGATTTTAATTTCCCTAAGCTATAGGACCATAAGTGGAAGTGCCCTAGGCTCTGTTGCTTTGTTTTTTAGATGTTTCAGGAAACACCATACACTTCTCCCGAGTGTCTGTTGGCAATTTACATCCCGCCCATCAGCATAACAAGGCTCCCAGTTCTCCATGGCCTGTCCTGCCTTTCTGGATTTTACACTTTTTTCAGATGGCCCTTTTGACCGGGGTGAAGTGAGACTTCATTGTAGTGCAGATTTCCTTTGCAAGCTTGCTTGGTTGGCCAAAAAGGGCGTATGCGTTTTTTCCTGAATATATTCAGGAAAAAACGCATACGCCCTTTTTGGCCAAGTGCATCATTGTGGACGTTCTGCCTCTTTTCCTATGCTTTCAATGCAATTCCAGTCTACCTCCTGAAATCGGTTTCCTGCAATTCTGCCCCGCTTTCAAGTCCTCTTGGCAGCCTTACTTCAGTATATTTTTGGACGATAGCTGTCATTTATAACTCTGCAGGTTTGTGAATTACAGTGCCCCTGAGCTCCTTTCTTCAACTCGTTTTCTTGTGAGCTGGCCGCAACACCGCAGGATGGCTTCAGGCCCTAATCTGGTTCCGGCACGGCACGCTGAGCCTTTGGTTATTTCCTCTTCCTGGTGGGAAATGAGAGTTAAATTTGCCCGTCCAGACACCTCCAGCTAGTCTCTCATTGGTTCTCGCTATTCCTGTTCATCTTCCGCAGAAATTGCAAACTGGGCCAAACAGGAGGTTAAAGGGACTGACTCTCCAAGTCGGGAGAGTGTTAGTAAAGCGTCTGGAATGTTGCACCCGAGTACCAGGGTACGAAAACTGAGACATATTTGAACACGTCTCCCGATCACATGGTTGATCATACTCTAGGTTCCACATGCATGTTTTAGCTGAAGGAAGAATACCTTAAACCTGGGTAGTTGAAACCCGTGGAATGGGTACCATGCAATATGACTTCAAAGGGTCTTCATTTGCTCACCGAACCTCTCCAATCCTATCACTGCTGCGTTTATGTCCCTGTACACATGCTTGATTCTCTTTCGGAGACATAGCAATCCATAGGTTTTAAGATACTTAAGAGTCAGGTACATTCTTAGGCGTTTAATATGGGGTGTTGAGTCCATTTCGTTGAGCAAGGAGTAGCTCTTGTCTATTCCATATTTGGCTTAAGGAACTTTATCTGTGCTCATTTCAATCTCTGGTTTTATGCAGCACCCCAACTCACCTTTACCCTTAAACAAGCATAAGTTGGTTTTCTAAATTTGAGACCCTGTTCTGTTCTGTAATTCAGTTCCTGTGTAGCCAAGTTTACATTCCGTGTATTACTGATATCTTATGATGTTTCTTTTTCTGTGTGACTTATTTCAGTTAGAATCATCGTACCTGAATCCACTCATTGTGCTGCTACGGGCCTGATGACATAGATTTCACTGCTGAGTGATACTGCATTGTACGTAAGTACCACAAGTTCTTTATCCATTTTTCACTTTCTGTGATATTGAACTTGTACGGTAAACGAGGTTCTTGTAAACAGAGGCGTCCCAAACATTGGGGTGGCTGTGTCTTTTTGATTTTAATTTCCCTAAGCTATAGGACCATAAGTGGAAGTGCCCTAGGCTCTGTTGCTTTGTTTTTTAGATGTTTCAGGAAACACCATACACTTCTCCCGAGTGTCTGTTGGCAATTTACATCCCGCCCATCAGCATAACAAGGCTCCCAGTTCTCCATGGCCTGTCCTGCCTTTCTGGATTTTACACTTTTTTCAGATGGCCCTTTTGACCGGGGTGAAGTGAGACTTCATTGTAGTGCAGATTTCCTTTGCAAGCTTGCTTGGTTGGCCAAAAAGGGCGTATGCGTTTTTTCCTGAATATATTCAGGAAAAAACGCATACGCCCTTTTTGGCCAAGTGCATCATTGTGGACGTTCTGCCTCTTTTCCTATGCTTTCAATGCAATTCCAGTCTACCTCCTGAAATCGGTTTCCTGCAATTCTGCCCCGCTTTCAAGTCCTCTTGGCAGCCTTACTTCAGTATATTTTTGGACGATAGCTGTCATTTATAACTCTGCAGGTTTGTGAATTACAGTGCCCCTAAGCTCCTTTCTTCAACTCGCTTTCTTGTGAGCTGGCCGCAACACCGCAGGATGGCTTCAGGCCCTAATCTGGTTCCGGCACGGCACGCTGAGCCTTTGGTTATTTCCTCTTCCTGGTGGGAAATGAGAGTTAAATTTGCCCGTCCAGACACCTCCAGCTAGTCTCTCATTGGTTCTCACTATTCCTGTTCATCTTCTGCAGAAATTGCAAACTGGGCCAAACAGGAGGTTAAAGGGACAGACTCTCCAAGTCGGGAGAGTGTTAGTAAAGCGTCTGGAATGTTGCACCCGAGTACCAGGGTACGAAAACTGAGACATATTTGAACACGTCTCCCGATCACATGGTTGATCATACTCTAGGTTCCACATGCATGTTTTAGCTGAAGGAAGAATACCTTAAACCTGGGTAGTTGAAACCCGTGGAATGGGTACCATGCAATATGACTTCAAAGGGTCTTCATTTGCTCACCGAACCTCTCCAATCCTATCACTGCTGCGTTTATGTCCCTGTACACATGCTTGATTCTCTTTCGGAGACATAGCAATCCATAGGTTTTAAGATACTTAAGAGTCAGGTACATTCTTAGGCGTTTAATATGCGGTGTTGAGTCCATTTCGTTGAGCAAGGAGTAGCTCTTGTCTATTCCATATTTGGCTTAAGGAACTTTATCTGTGCTCATTTCAATCTCTGGTTTTATGCAGCACCCCAACTCACCTTTACCCTTAAACAAGCATAAGTTGGTTTTCTAAATTTGAGACCCTGTTCTGTTCTGTAATTCAGTTCCTGTGTAGCCAAGTTTACATTCCGTGTATTACTGATATCTTATGATGTTTCTTTTTCTGTGTGACTTATTTCAGTTAGAATCATCGTACCTGAATCCACTCATTGTGCTGCTACGGGCCTGATGACATAGATTTCACTGCTGAGTGATACTGCATTGTACGTAAGTACCACAAGTTCTTTATCCATTTTTCACTTTCTGTGATATTGAACTTGTACGGTAAACGAGGTTCTTGTAAACAGAGGCGTCCCAAACATTGGGGTGGCTGTGTCTTTTTGATTTTAATTTCCCTAAGCTATAGGACCATAAGTGGAAGTGCCCTAGGCTCTGTTGCTTTGTTTTTTAGATGTTTCAGGAAACACCATACACTTCTCCCGAGTGTCTGTTGGCAATTTACATCCCGCCCATCAGCATAACAAGGCTCCCAGTTCTCCATGGCCTGTCCTGCCTTTCTGGATTTTACACTTTTTTCAGATGGCCCTTTTGACCGGGGTGAAGTGAGACTTCATTGTAGTGCAGATTTCCTTTGCAAGCTTGCTTGGTTGGCCAAAAAGGGCGTATGCGTTTTTTCCTGAATATATTCAGGAAAAAACGCATACGCCCTTTTTGGCCAAGTGCATCATTGTGGACGTTCTGCCTCTTTTCCTATGCTTTCAATGCAATTCCAGTCTACCTCCTGAAATCGGTTTCCTGCAATTCTGCCCCGCTTTCAAGTCCTCTTGGCAGCCTTACTTCAGTATATTTTTGGACGATAGTTGTCATTTATAACTCTGCAGGTTTGTGAATTACAGTGCCCCTGAGCTCCTTTCTTCAACTCGTTTTCTTGTGAGCTGGCCGCAACACCGCAGGATGGCTTCAGGCCCTAATCTGGTTCCGGCACGGCACGCTGAGCCTTTGGTTATTTCCTCTTCCTGGTGGGAAATGAGAGTTAAATTTGCCCGTCCAGACACCTCCAGCTAGTCTCTCATTGGTTCTCGCTATTCCTGTTCATCTTCCGCAGAAATTGCAAACTGGGCCAAACAGGAGGTTAAAGGGACTGACTCTCCAAGTCGGGAGAGTGTTAGTAAAGCGTCTGGAATGTTGCACCCGAGTACCAGGGTACGAAAACTGAGACATATTTGAACACGTCTCCCGATCACATGGTTGATCATACTCTAGGTTCCACATGCATGTTTTAGCTGAAGGAAGAATACCTTAAACCTGGGTAGTTGAAACCCGTGGAATGGGTACCATGCAATATGACTTCAAAGGGTCTTCATTTGCTCACCGAACCTCTCCAATCCTATCACTGCTGCGTTTATGTCCCTGTACACATGCTTGATTCTCTTTCGGAGACATAGCAATCCATAGGTTTTAAGATACTTAAGAGTCAGGTACATTCTTAGGCGTTTAATATGGGGTGTTGAGTCCATTTCGTTGAGCAAGGAGTAGCTCTTGTCTATTCCATATTTGGCTTAAGGAACTTTATCTGTGCTCATTTCAATCTCTGGTTTTATGCAGCACCCCAACTCACCTTTACCCTTAAACAAGCATAAGTTGGTTTTCTAAATTTGAGACCCTGTTCTGTTCTGTAATTCAGTTCCTGTGTAGCCAAGTTTACATTCCGTGTATTACTGATATCTTATGATGTTTCTTTTTCTGTGTGACTTATTTCAGTTAGAATCATCGTACCTGAATCCACTCATTGTGCTGCTACGGGCCTGATGACATAGATTTCACTGCTGAGTGATACTGCATTGTACGTAAGTACCACAAGTTCTTTATCCATTTTTCACTTTCTGTGATATTGAACTTGTACGGTAAACGAGGTTCTTCTAAACAGAGGCGTCCCAAACATTGGGGTGGCTGTGTCTTTTTGATTTTAATTTCCCTAAGCTATAGGACCATAAGTGGAAGTGGCCTAGGCTCTGTTGCTTTGTTTTTTAGATGTTTCAGGAAACACCATACACTTCTCCCGAGTGTCTGTTGGCAGTTTACATCCCGCCCATCAGCGTAACAAGGCTCCCAGTTCTCCATGGCCTGTCCTGCCTTTCTGGATTTTACACTTTTTTCAGATGGCCCTTTTGACCGGGGGGGGGGGGAAGTGAGACTTCATTGTAGTGCAGATTTCCTTTGCAAGCTTGCTTGGTTGGCCAAAAAGGGCGTATGCGTTTTTTCCTGAATATATTCAGGAAAAAACGCATACGCCCTTTTTGGCCAAGTGCATCATTGTGGACGTTCTGCCTCTTTTCCTATGCTTTCAATGCAATTCCAGTCTACCTCCTGAAATCGGTTTCCTGCAATTCTGCCCCGCTTTCAAGTCCTCTTGGCAGCCTTACTTCAGTATATTTTTGGACGATAGTTGTCATTTATAACTCTGCAGGTTTGTGAATTACAGTGCCCCTGAGCTCCTTTCTTCAACTCGTTTTCTTGTGAGCTGGCCGCAACACCGCAGGATGGCTTCAGGCCCTAATCTGGTTCCGGCACGGCACGCTGAGCCTTTGGTTATTTCCTCTTCCTGGTGGGAAATGAGAGTTAAATTTGCCCGTCCAGACACCTCCAGCTAGTCTCTCATTGGTTCTCGCTATTCCTGTTCATCTTCCGCAGAAATTGCAAACTGGGCCAAACAGGAGGTTAAAGGGACTGACTCTCCAAGTCGGGAGAGTGTTAGTAAAGCGTCTGGAATGTTGCACCCGAGTACCAGGGTACGAAAACTGAGACATATTTGAACACGTCTCCCGATCACATGGTTGATCATACTCTAGGTTCCACATGCATGTTTTAGCTGAAGGAAGAATACCTTAAACCTGGGTAGTTGAAACCCGTGGAATGGGTACCATGCAATATGACTTCAAAGGGTCTTCATTTGCTCACCGAACCTCTCCAATCCTATCACTGCTGCGTTTATGTCCCTGTACACATGCTTGATTCTCTTTCGGAGACATAGCAATCCATACGTTTTAAGATACTTAAGAGTCAGGTACATTCTTAGGCGTTTAATATGGGGTGTTGAGTCCATTTCGTTGAGCAAGGAGTAGCTCTTGTCTATTCCATATTTGGCTTAAGGAACTTTATCTGTGCTCATTTCAATCTCTGGTTTTATGCAGCACCCCAACTCACCTTTACCCTTAAACAAGCATAAGTTGGTTTTCTAAATTTGAGACCCTGTTCTGTTCTGTAATTCAGTTCCTGTGTAGCCAAGTTTACATTCCGTGTATTACTGATATCTTATGATGTTTCTTTTTCTGTGTGACTTATTTCAGTTAGAATCATCGTACCTGAATCCACTCATTGTGCTGCTACGGGCCTGATGACATAGATTTCACTGCTGAGTGATACTGCATTGTACGTAAGTACCACAAGTTCTTTATCCATTTTTCACTTTCTGTGATATTGAACTTGTACGGTAAACGAGGTTCTTGTAAACAGAGGCGTCCCAAACATTGGGGTGGCTGTGTCTTTTTGATTTTAATTTCCCTAAGCTATAGGACCATAAGTGGAAGTGCCCTACGCTCTGTTGCTTTGTTTTTTAGATGTTTCAGGAAACACCATACACTTCTCCCGAGTGTCAGTTGGCAGTTTACATCCCGCCCATCAGCATAACAAGGCTTCCAGTTCTCCATGGCCTGTCCTGCCTTTCTGGATTTTACACTTTTTTCAGATGGCCCTTTTGACCGGGGGGAAGTGAGACTTCATTGTAGTGCAGATTTCCTTTGCAAGCTTGCTTGGTTGGCCAAAAAGGGCGTATGCGTTTTTTCCTGAATATATTCAGGAAAAAACGCATACGCCCTTTTTGGCCAAGTGCATCATTGTGGACGTTCTGCCTCTTTTCCTATGCTTTCAATGCAATTCCAGTCTACCTCCTGAAATCGGTTTCCTGCAATTCTGCCCCGCTTTCAAGTCCTCTTGGCAGCCTTACTTCAGTATATTTTTGGACGATAGCTGTCATTTATAACTCTGCAGGTTTGTGAATTACAGTGCCCCTGAGCTCCTTTCTTCAACTCGTTTTCTTGTGAGCTGGCCGCAACACCGCAGGATGGCTTCAGGCCCTAATCTGGTTCCGGCACGGCACGCTGAGCCTTTGGTTATTTCCTCTTCCTGGTGGGAAATGAGAGTTAAATTTGCCCGTCCAGACACCTCCAGCTAGTCTCTCATTGGTTCTCGCTATTCCTGTTCATCTTCCGCAGAAATTGCAAACTGGGCCAAACAGGAGGTTAAAGGGACTGACTCTCCAAGTGGGGAGAGTGTTAGTAAAGCGTCTGGAATGTTGCACCCGAGTACCAGGGTACGAAAACTGAGGCATATTTGAACACGTCTCCCGATCACATGGTTGATCATACTCTAGGTTCCACATGCATGTTTTAGCTGAAGGAAGAATACCTTAAACCTGGGTAGTTGAAACCCGTGGAATGGGTACCATGCAATATGACTTCAAAGGGTCTTCATTTGCTCACCGAACCTCTCCAATCCTATCACTGCTGCGTTTATGTCCCTGTACACATGCTTGATTCTCTTTCGGAGACATAGCAATCCATACGTTTTAAGATACTTAAGAGTCAGGTACATTCTTAGGCGTTTAATATGGGGTGTTGAGTCCATTTCGTTGAGCAAGGAGTAGCTCTTGTCTATTCCATATTTGGCTTAAGGAACTTTATCTGTGCTCATTTCAATCTCTGGTTTTATGCAGCACCCCAACTCACCTTTACCCTTAAACAAGCATAAGTTGGTTTTCTAAATTTGAGACCCTGTTCTGTTCTGTAATTCAGTTCCTGTGTAGCCAAGTTTACATTCCGTGTATTACTGATATCTTATGATGTTTCTTTTTCTGTGTGACTTATTTCAGTTAGAATCATCGTACCTGAATCCACTCATTGTGCTGCTACGGGCCTGATGACATAGATTTCACTGCTGAGTGATACTGCATTGTACGTAAGTACCACAAGTTCTTTATCCATTTTTCACTTTCTGTGATATTGAACTTGTACGGTAAACGAGGTTCTTGTAAACAGAGGCGTCCCAAACATTGGGGTGGCTGTATCTTTTTTATTTTTATTTCCCTAAGCTATAGGACCATAAGTGGAAGTGCCCTAGGCTCTGTTGCTTTGTTTTTTAGATGTTTCAGGAAACACCATACACTTCTCCCGAGTGTCAGTTGGCAGTTTACATCCAGCCCATCAGCATATCAAGGCTCCCAGTTCTCCATGGCCTGTCCTGCCTTTCTGGATTTTACACTTTTTTCAGATGGCCCTTTTGACCGGGGGGAAGTGAGACTTCATTGTAGTGCAGATTTCCTTTGCAAGCTTGCTTGGTTGGCCAAAAAGGGCGTATGCGTTTTTTCCTGAATATATTCAGGAAAAAACGCATACGCCCTTTTTGGCCAAGTGCATCATTGTGGACGTTCTGCCTCTTTTCCTATGCTTTCAATGCAATTCCAGTCTACCTCCTGAAATCGGTTTCCTGCAATTCTGCCCCGCTTTCAAGTCCTCTTGGCAGCCTTACTTCAGTATATTTTTGGACGATAGCTGTCATTTATAACTCTGCAGGTTTGTGAATTACAGTGCCCCTGAGCTCCTTTCTTCAACTCGTTTTCTTGTGAGCTGGCCGCAACACCGCAGGATGGCTTCAGACCCTAATCTGGTTCCGGCACGGCACGCTGAGCCTTTGGTTATTTCCTCTTCCTGGTGGGAAATGAGAGTTAAATTTGCCCGTCCAGACACCTCCAGCTAGTCTCTCATTGGTTCTCGCTATTCCTGTTCATCTTCCGCAGAAATTGCAAACTGGGCCAAACAGGAGGTTAAAGGGACTGACTCTCCAAGTCGGGAGAGTGTTAGTAAAGCGTCTGGAATGTTGCACCCGAGTACCAGGGTACGAAAACTGAGACATATTTGAACACGTCTCCCGATCACATGGTTGATCATACTCTAGGTTCCACATGCATGTTTTAGCTGAAGGAAGAATACCTTAAACCTGGGTAGTTGAAACCCGTGGAATGGGTACCATGCAATATGACTTCAAAGGGTCTTCATTTGCTCACCGAACCTCTCCAATCCTATCACTGCTGCGTTTATGTCCCTGTACACATGCTTGATTCTCTTTCGGAGACATAGCAATCCATAGGTTTTAAGATACTTAAGAGTCAGGTACATTCTTAGGCGTTTAATATGCGGTGTTGAGTCCATTTCGTTGAGCAAGGAGTAGCTCTTGTCTATTCCATATTTGGCTTAAGGAACTTTATCTGTGCTCATTTCAATCTCTGGTTTTATGCAGCACCCCAACTCACCTTTACCCTTAAACAAGCATAAGTTGGTTTTCTAAATTTGAGACCCTGTTCTGTTCTGTAATTCAGTTCCTGTGTAGCCAAGTTTACATTCCGTGTATTACTGATATCTTATGATGTTTCTTTTTCTGTGTGACTTATTTCAGTTAGAATCATCGTACCTGAATCCACTCATTGTGCTGCTACGGGCCTGATGACATAGATTTCACTGCTGAGTGATACTGCATTGTACGTAAGTACCACAAGTTCTTTATCCATTTTTCACTTTCTGTGATATTGAACTTGTACGGTAAACGAGGTTCTTGTAAACAGAGGCGTCCCAAACATTGGGGTGGCTGTGTCTTTTTGATTTTAATTTCCCTAAGCTATAGGACCATAAGTGGAAGTGCCCTAGGCTCTGTTGCTTTGTTTTTTAGATGTTTCAGGAAACACCATACACTTCTCCCGAGTGTCTGTTGGCAGTTTACATCCCGCCCATCAGCATAACAAGGCTCCCAGTTCTCCATGGCCTGTCCTGCCTTTCTGGATTTTACACTTTTTTCAGATGGCCCTTTTGACCGGGGGGAAGTGAGACTTCATTGTAGTGCAGATTTCCTTTGCAAGCTTGCTTGGTTGGCCAAAAAGGGCGTATGCGTTTTTTCCTGAATATATTCAGGAAAAAACGCATACGCCCTTTTTGGCCAAGTGCATCATTGTGGACGTTCTGCCTCTTTTCCTATGCTTTCAATGCAATTCCAGTCTACCTCCTGAAATCGGTTTCCTGCAATTCTGCCCCGCTTTCAAGTCCTCTTGGCAGCCTTACTTCAGTATATTTTTGGACGATAGCTGTCATTTATAACTCTGCAGGTTTGTGAATTACAGTGCCCCTGAGCTCCTTTCTTCAACTCGCTTTCTTGTGAGCTGGCCGCAACACCGCAGGATGGCTTCAGGCCCTAATCTGGTTCCGGCACGGCACGCTGAGCCTTTGGTTATTTCCTCTTCCTGGTGGGAAATGAGAGTTAAATTTGCCCGTCCAGACACCTCCAGCTAGTCTCTCATTGGTTCTCGCTATTCCTGTTCATCTTCCGCAGAAATTGCAAACTGGGCCAAACAGGAGGTTAAAGGGACTGACTCTCCAAGTGGGGAGAGTGTTAGTAAAGCGTCTGGAATGTTGCACCCGAGTACCAGGGTACGAAAACTGAGGCATATTTGAACACGTCTCCCGATCACATGGTTGATCATACTCTAGGTTCCACATGCATGTTTTAGCTGAAGGAAGAATACCTTAAACCTGGGTAGTTGAAACCCGTGGAATGGGTACCATGCAATATGACTTCAAAGGGTCTTCATTTGCTCACCGAACCTCTCCAATCCTATCACTGCTGCGTTTATGTCCCTGTACACATGCTTGATTCTCTTTCGGAGACATAGCAATCCATACGTTTTAAGATACTTAAGAGTCAGGTACATTCTTAGGCGTTTAATATGGGGTGTTGAGTCCATTTCGTTGAGCAAGGAGTAGCTCTTGTCTATTCCATATTTGGCTTAAGGAACTTTATCTGTGCTCATTTCAATCTCTGGTTTTATGCAGCACCCCAACTCACCTTTACCCTTAAACAAGCATAAGTTGGTTTTCTAAATTTGAGACCCTGTTCTGTTCTGTAATTCAGTTCCTGTGTAGCCAAGTTTACATTCCGTGTATTACTGATATCTTATGATGTTTCTTTTTCTGTGTGACTTATTTCAGTTAGAATCATCGTACCTGAATCCACTCATTGTGCTGCTACGGGCCTGATGACATAGATTTCACTGCTGAGTGATACTGCATTGTACGTAAGTACCACAAGTTCTTTATCCATTTTTCACTTTCTGTGATATTGAACTTGTACGGTAAACGAGGTTCTTGTAAACAGAGGCGTCCCAAACATTGGGGTGGCTGTGTCTTTTTGATTTTAATTTCCCTAAGCTATAGGACCATAAGTGGAAGTGCCCTAGGCTCTGTTGCTTTGTTTTTTAGATGTTTCAGGAAACACCATACACTTCTCCCGAGTGTCAGTTGGCAGTTTACATCCAGCCCATCAGCATATCAAGGCTCCCAGTTCTCCATGGCCTGTCCTGCCTTTCTGGATTTTACACTTTTTTCAGATGGCCCTTTTGACCGGGGGGAAGTGAGACTTCATTGTAGTGCAGATTTCCTTTGCAAGCTTGCTTGGTTGGCCAAAAAGGGCGTATGCGTTTTTTCCTGAATATATTCAGGAAAAAACGCATACGCCCTTTTTGGCCAAGTGCATCATTGTGGACGTTCTGCCTCTTTTCCTATGCTTTCAATGCAATTCCAGTCTACCTCCTGAAATCGGTTTCCTGCAATTCTGCCCCGCTTTCAAGTCCTCTTGGCAGCCTTACTTCAGTATATTTTTGGACGATAGCTGTCATTTATAACTCTGCAGGTTTGTGAATTACAGTGCCCCTGAGCTCCTTTCTTCAACTCGTTTTCTTGTGAGCTGGCCGCAACACCGCAGGATGGCTTCAGACCCTAATCTGGTTCCGGCACGGCACGCTGAGCCTTTGGTTATTTCCTCTTCCTGGTGGGAAATGAGAGTTAAATTTGCCCGTCCAGACACCTCCAGCTAGTCTCTCATTGGTTCTCGCTATTCCTGTTCATCTTCCGCAGAAATTGCAAACTGGGCCAAACAGGAGGTTAAAGGGACTGACTCTCCAAGTCGGGAGAGTGTTAGTAAAGCGTCTGGAATGTTGCACCCGAGTACCAGGGTACGAAAACTGAGACATATTTGAACACGTCTCCCGATCACATGGTTGATCATACTCTAGGTTCCAC
Source organism: Globicephala melas (assembly GCF_963455315.2). Classification (NCBI taxonomy): domain Eukaryota; kingdom Metazoa; phylum Chordata; class Mammalia; order Artiodactyla; family Delphinidae; genus Globicephala; species Globicephala melas. The sequence continues at coordinate 956,916 of NW_027207265.1, forward strand.
ATGCATGTTTTAGCTGAAGGAAGAATACCTTAAACCTGGGTAGTTGAAACCCGTGGAATGGGTACCATGCAATATGACTTCAAAGGGTCTTCATTTGCTCACCGAACCTCTCCAATCCTATCACTGCTGCGTTTATGTCCCTGTACACATGCTTGATTCTCTTTCGGAGACATAGCAATCCATAGGTTTTAAGATACTTAAGAGTCAGGTACATTCTTAGGCGTTTAATATGCGGTGTTGAGTCCATTTCGTTGAGCAAGGAGTAGCTCTTGTCTATTCCATATTTGGCTTAAGGAACTTTATCTGTGCTCATTTCAATCTCTGGTTTTATGCAGCACCCCAACTCACCTTTACCCTTAAACAAGCATAAGTTGGTTTTCTAAATTTGAGACCCTGTTCTGTTCTGTAATTCAGTTCCTGTGTAGCCAAGTTTACATTCCGTGTATTACTGATATCTTATGATGTTTCTTTTTCTGTGTGACTTATTTCAGTTAGAATCATCGTACCTGAATCCACTCATTGTGCTGCTACGGGCCTGATGACATAGATTTCACTGCTGAGTGATACTGCATTGTACGTAAGTACCACAAGTTCTTTATCCATTTTTCACTTTCTGTGATATTGAACTTGTACGGTAAACGAGGTTCTTGTAAACAGAGGCGTCCCAAACATTGGGGTGGCTGTGTCTTTTTGATTTTAATTTCCCTAAGCTATAGGACCATAAGTGGAAGTGCCCTAGGCTCTGTTGCTTTGTTTTTTAGATGTTTCAGGAAACACCATACACTTCTCCCGAGTGTCTGTTGGCAGTTTACATCCCGCCCATCAGCATAACAAGGCTCCCAGTTCTCCATGGCCTGTCCTGCCTTTCTGGATTTTACACTTTTTTCAGATGGCCCTTTTGACCGGGGGGAAGTGAGACTTCATTGTAGTGCAGATTTCCTTTGCAAGCTTGCTTGGTTGGCCAAAAAGGGCGTATGCGTTTTTTCCTGAATATATTCAGGAAAAAACGCATACGCCCTTTTTGGCCAAGTGCATCATTGTGGACGTTCTGCCTCTTTTCCTATGCTTTCAATGCAATTCCAGTCTACCTCCTGAAATCGGTTTCCTGCAATTCTGCCCCGCTTTCAAGTCCTCTTGGCAGCCTTACTTCAGTATATTTTTGGACGATAGCTGTCATTTATAACTCTGCAGGTTTGTGAATTACAGTGCCCCTGAGCTCCTTTCTTCAACTCGCTTTCTTGTGAGCTGGCCGCAACACCGCAGGATGGCTTCAGGCCCTAATCTGGTTCCGGCACGGCACGCTGAGCCTTTGGTTATTTCCTCTTCCTGGTGGGAAATGAGAGTTAAATTTGCCCGTCCAGACACCTCCAGCTAGTCTCTCATTGGTTCTCGCTATTCCTGTTCATCTTCCGCAGAAATTGCAAACTGGGCCAAACAGGAGGTTAAAGGGACAGACTCTCCAAGTCGGGAGAGTGTTAGTAAAGCGTCTGGAATGTTGCACCCGAGTACCAGGGTACGAAAACTGAGACATATTTGAACACGTCTCCCGATCACATGGTTGATCATACTCTAGGTTCCACATGCATGTTTTAGCTGAAGGAAGAATACCTTAAACCTGGGTAGTTGAAACCCGTGGAATGGGTACCATGCAATATGACTTCAAAGGGTCTTCATTTGCTCACCGAACCTCTCCAATCCTATCACTGCTGCGTTTATGTCCCTGTACACATGCTTGATTCTCTTTCGGAGACATAGCAATCCATACGTTTTAAGATACTTAAGAGTCAGGTACATTCTTAGGCGTTTAATATGGGGTGTTGAGTCCATTTCGTTGAGCAAGGAGTAGCTCTTGTCTATTCCATATTTGGCTTAAGGAACTTTATCTGTGCTCATTTCAATCTCTGGTTTTATGCAGCACCCCAACTCACCTTTACCCTTAAACAAGCATAAGTTGGTTTTCTAAATTTGAGACCCTGTTCTGTTCTGTAATTCAGTTCCTGTGTAGCCAAGTTTACATTCCGTGTATTACTGATATCTTATGATGTTTCTTTTTCTGTGTGACTTATTTCAGTTAGAATCATCGTACCTGAATCCACTCATTGTGCTGCTACGGGCCTGATGACATAGATTTCACTGCTGAGTGATACTGCATTGTACGTAAGTACCACAAGTTCTTTATCCATTTTTCACTTTCTGTGATATTGAACTTGTACGGTAAACGAGGTTCTTGTAAACAGAGGCGTCCCAAACATTGGGGTGGCTGTGTCTTTTTGATTTTAATTTCCCTAAGCTATAGGACCATAAGTGGAAGTGCCCTAGGCTCTGTTGCTTTGTTTTTTAGATGTTTCAGGAAACACCATACACTTCTCCCGAGTGTCTGTTGGCAGTTTACATCCCGCCCATCAGCATAACAAGGCTCCCAGTTCTCCATGGCCTGTCCTGCCTTTCTGGATTTTACACTTTTTTCAGATGGCCCTTTTGACCGGGGGGAAGTGAGACTTCATTGTAGTGCAGATTTCCTTTGCAAGCTTGCTTGGTTGGCCAAAAAGGGCGTATGCGTTTTTTCCTGAATATATTCAGGAAAAAACACATACGCCCTTTTTGGCCAAGTGCATCATTGTTGACGTTCTGCCTCTTTTCCTATGCTTTCAATGCAATTCCAGTCTACCTCCTGAAATCGGTTTCCTGCAATTCTGCCCCGCTTTCAAGTCCTCTTGGCAGCCTTACTTCAGTATATTTTTGGACGATAGCTGTCATTTATAACTCTGCAGGTTTGTGAATTACAGTGCCCCTGAGCTCCTTTCTTCAACTCGCTTTCTTGTGAGCTGGCCGCAACACCGCAGGATGGCTTCAGGCCCTAATCTGGTTCCGGCACGGCACGCTGAGCCTTTGGTTATTTCCTCTTCCTGGTGGGAAATGAGAGTTAAATTTGCCCGTCCAGACACCTCCAGCTAGTCTCTCATTGGTTCTCGCTATTCCTGTTCATATTCCGCAGAAATTGCAAACTGGGCCAAACAGGAGGTTAAAGGGACTGACTCTCCAAGTCGGGAGAGTGTTAGTAAAGCGTCTGGAATGTTGCACCCGAGTACCAGGGTACGAAAACTGAGACATATTTGAACACGTCTCCCGATCACATGGTTGATCATACTCTAGGTTCCACATGCATGTTTTAGCTGAAGGAAGAATACCTTAAACCTGGGTAGTTGAAACCCGTGGAATGGGTACCATGCAATATGACTTCAAAGGGTCTTCATTTGCTCACCGAACCTCTCCAATCCTATCACTGCTGCGTTTATGTCCCTGTACACATGCTTGATTCTCTTTCGGAGACATAGCAATCCATACGTTTTAAGATACTTAAGAGTCAGGTACATTCTTAGGCGTTTAATATGGGGTGTTGAGTCCATTTCGTTGAGCAAGGAGTAGCTCTTGTCTATTCCATATTTGGCTTAAGGAACTTTATCTGTGCTCATTTCAATCTCTGGTTTTATGCAGCACCCCAACTCACCTTTACCCTTAAACAAGCATAAGTTGGTTTTCTAAATTTGAGACCCTGTTCTGTTCTGTAATTCAGTTCCTGTGTAGCCAAGTTTACATTCCGTGTATTACTGATATCTTATGATGTTTCTTTTTCTGTGTGACTTATTTCAGTTAGAATCATCGTACCTGAATCCACTCATTGTGCTGCTACGGGCCTGATGACATAGATTTCACTGCTGAGTGATACTGCATTGTACGTAAGTACCACAAGTTCTTTATCCATTTTTCACTTTCTGTGATATTGAACTTGTACGGTAAACGAGGTTCTTGTAAACAGAGGCGTCCCAAACATTGGGGTGGCTGTATCTTTTTGATTTTAATTTCCCTAAGCTATAGGACCATAAGTGGAAGTGCCCTAGGCTCTGTTGCTTTGTTTTTTAGATGTTTCAGGAAACACCATACACTTCTCCCGAGTGTCTGTTGGCAGTTTACATCCCGCCCATCAGCATAACAAGGCTCCCAGTTCTCCATGGCCTGTCCTGCCTTTCTGGATTTTACACTTTTTTCAGATGGCCCTTTTGACCGGGGGGAAGTGAGACTTCATTGTAGTGCAGATTTCCTTTGCAAGCTTGCTTGGTTGGCCAAAAAGGGCGTATGCGTTTTTTCCTGAATATATTCAGGAAAAAACGCATACGCCCTTTTTGGCCAAGTGCATCATTGTAGACGTTCTGCCTCTTTTCCTATGCTTTCAATGCAATTCCAGTCTACCTCCTGAAATCGGTTTCCTGCAATTCTGCCCCGCTTTCAAGTCCTCTTGGCAGCCTTACTTCAGTATATTTTTGGACGATAGTTGTCATTTATAACTCTGCAGGTTTGTGAATTACAGTGCCCCTGAGCTCCTTTCTTCAACTCGTTTTCTTGTGAGCTGGCCGCAACACCGCAGGATGGCTTCAGGCCCTAATCTGGTTCCGGCACGGCACGCTGAGCCTTTGGTTATTTCCTCTTCCTGGTGGGAAATGAGAGTTAAATTTGCCCGTCCAGACACCTCCAGCTAGTCTCTCATTGGTTCTCGCTATTCCTGTTCATCTTCCGCAGAAATTGCAAACTGGGCCAAACAGGAGGTTAAAGGGACTGACTCTCCAAGTCGGGAGAGTGTTAGTAAAGCGTCTGGAATGTTGCACCCGAGTACCAGGGTACGAAAACTGAGACATATTTGAACACGTCTCCCGATCACATGGTTGATCATACTCTAGGTTCCACATGCATGTTTTAGCTGAAGGAAGAATACCTTAAACCTGGGTAGTTGAAACCCGTGGAATGGGTACCATGCAATATGACTTCAAAGGGTCTTCATTTGCTCACCGAACCTCTCCAATCCTATCACTGCTGCGTTTATGTCCCTGTACACATGCTTGATTCTCTTTCGGAGACATAGCAATCCATAGGTTTTAAGATACTTAAGAGTCAGGTACATTCTTAGGCGTTTAATATGGGGTGTTGAGTCCATTTCGTTGAGCAAGGAGTAGCTCTTGTCTATTCCATATTTGGCTTAAAGAACTTTATCTGTGCTCATTTCAATCTCTGGTTTTATGCAGCACCCCAACTCACCTTTACCCTTAAACAAGCATAAGTTGGTTTTCTAAATTTGAGACCCTGTTCTGTTCTGTAATTCAGTTCCTGTGTAGCCAAGTTTACATTCCGTGTATTACTGATATCTTATGATGTTTCTTTTTCTGTGTGACTTATTTCAGTTAGAATCATCGTACCTGAATCCACTCATTGTGCTGCTACGGGCCTGATGACATAGATTTCACTGCTGAGTGATACTGCATTGTACGTAAGTACCACAAGTTCTTTATCCATTTTTCACTTTCTGTGATATTGAACTTGTACGGTAAACGAGGTTCTTGTAAACAGAGGCGTCCCAAACATTGGGGTGGCTGTATCTTTTTGATTTTAATTTCCCTAAGCTATAGGACCATAAGTGGAAGTGCCCTAGGCTCTGTTGCTTTGTTTTTTAGATGTTTCAGGAAACACCATACACTTCTCCCGAGTGTCTGTTGGCAGTTTACATCCCGCCCATCAGCATAACAAGGCTCCCAGTTCTCCATGGCCTGTCCTGCCTTTCTGGATTTTACACTTTTTTCAGATGGCCCTTTTGACCGGGGGGAAGTGAGACTTCATTGTAGTGCAGATTTCCTTTGCAAGCTTGCTTGGTTGGCCAAAAAGGGCGTATGCGTTTTTTCCTGAATATATTCAGGAAAAAACACATACGCCCTTTTTGGCCAAGTGCATCATTGTGGACGTTCTGCCTCTTTTCCTATGCTTTCAATGCAATTCCAGTCTACCTCCTGAAATCGGTTTCCTGCAATTCTGCCCCGCTTTCAAGTCCTCTTGGCAGCCTTACTTCAGTATATTTTTGGACGATAGCTGTCATTTATAACTCTGCAGGTTTGTGAATTACAGTGCCCCTGAGCTCCTTTCTTCAACTCGCTTTCTTGTGAGCTGGCCGCAACACCGCAGGATGGCTTCAGGCCCTAATCTGGTTCCGGCACGGCACGCTGAGCCTTTGGTTATTTCCTCTTCCTGGTGGGAAATGAGAGTTAAATTTGCCCGTCCAGACACCTCCAGCTAGTCTCTCATTGGTTCTCGCTATTCCTGTTCATATTCCGCAGAAATTGCAAACTGGGCCAAACAGGAGGTTAAAGGGACTGACTCTCCAAGTCGGGAGAGTGTTAGTAAAGCGTCTGGAATGTTGCACCCGAGTACCAGGGTACGAAAACTGAGACATATTTGAACACGTCTCCCGATCACATGGTTGATCATACTCTAGGTTCCACATGCATGTTTTAGCTGAAGGAAGAATACCTTAAACCTGGGTAGTTGAAACCCGTGGAATGGGTACCATGCAATATGACTTCAAAGGGTCTTCATTTGCTCACCGAACCTCTCCAATCCTATCACTGCTGCGTTTATGTCCCTGTACACATGCTTGATTCTCTTTCGGAGACATAGCAATCCATACGTTTTAAGATACTTAAGAGTCAGGTACATTCTTAGGCGTTTAATATGGGGTGTTGAGTCCATTTCGTTGAGCAAGGAGTAGCTCTTGTCTATTCCATATTTGGCTTAAGGAACTTTATCTGTGCTCATTTCAATCTCTGGTTTTATGCAGCACCCCAACTCACCTTTACCCTTAAACAAGCATAAGTTGGTTTTCTAAATTTGAGACCCTGTTCTGTTCTGTAATTCAGTTCCTGTGTAGCCAAGTTTACATTCCGTGTATTACTGATATCTTATGATGTTTCTTTTTCTGTGTGACTTATTTCAGTTAGAATCATCGTACCTGAATCCACTCATTGTGCTGCTACGGGCCTGATGACATAGATTTCACTGCTGAGTGATACTGCATTGTACGTAAGTACCACAAGTTCTTTATCCATTTTTCACTTTCTGTGATATTGAACTTGTACGGTAAACGAGGTTCTTGTAAACAGAGGCGTCCCAAACATTGGGGTGGCTGTATCTTTTTGATTTTAATTTCCCTAAGCTATAGGACCATAAGTGGAAGTGCCCTAGGCTCTGTTGCTTTGTTTTTTAGATGTTTCAGGAAACACCATACACTTCTCCCGAGTGTCTGTTGGCAGTTTACATCCCGCCCATCAGCATAACAAGGCTCCCAGTTCTCCATGGCCTGTCCTGCCTTTCTGGATTTTACACTTTTTTCAGATGGCCCTTTTGACCGGGGGGAAGTGAGACTTCATTGTAGTGCAGATTTCCTTTGCAAGCTTGCTTGGTTGGCCAAAAAGGGCGTATGCGTTTTTTCCTGAATATATTCAGGAAAAAACGCATACGCCCTTTTTGGCCAAGTGCATCATTGTAGACGTTCTGCCTCTTTTCCTATGCTTTCAATGCAATTCCAGTCTACCTCCTGAAATCGGTTTCCTGCAATTCTGCCCCGCTTTCAAGTCCTCTTGGCAGCCTTACTTCAGTATATTTTTGGACGATAGTTGTCATTTATAACTCTGCAGGTTTGTGAATTACAGTGCCCCTGAGCTCCTTTCTTCAACTCGTTTTCTTGTGAGCTGGCCGCAACACCGCAGGATGGCTTCAGGCCCTAATCTGGTTCCGGCACGGCACGCTGAGCCTTTGGTTATTTCCTCTTCCTGGTGGGAAATGAGAGTTAAATTTGCCCGTCCAGACACCTCCAGCTAGTCTCTCATTGGTTCTCGCTATTCCTGTTCATCTTCCGCAGAAATTGCAAACTGGGCCAAACAGGAGGTTAAAGGGACTGACTCTCCAAGTCGGGAGAGTGTTAGTAAAGCGTCTGGAATGTTGCACCCGAGTACCAGGGTACGAAAACTGAGACATATTTGAACACGTCTCCCGATCACATGGTTGATCATACTCTAGGTTCCACATGCATGTTTTAGCTGAAGGAAGAATACCTTAAACCTGGGTAGTTGAAACCCGTGGAATGGGTACCATGCAATATGACTTCAAAGGGTCTTCATTTGCTCACCGAACCTCTCCAATCCTATCACTGCTGCGTTTATGTCCCTGTACACATGCTTGATTCTCTTTCGGAGACATAGCAATCCATAGGTTTTAAGATACTTAAGAGTCAGGTACATTCTTAGGCGTTTAATATGGGGTGTTGAGTCCATTTCGTTGAGCAAGGAGTAGCTCTTGTCTATTCCATATTTGGCTTAAAGAACTTTATCTGTGCTCATTTCAATCTCTGGTTTTATGCAGCACCCCAACTCACCTTTACCCTTAAACAAGCATAAGTTGGTTTTCTAAATTTGAGACCCTGTTCTGTTCTGTAATTCAGTTCCTGTGTAGCCAAGTTTACATTCCGTGTATTACTGATATCTTATGATGTTTCTTTTTCTGTGTGACTTATTTCAGTTAGAATCATCGTACCTGAATCCACTCATTGTGCTGCTACGGGCCTGATGACATAGATTTCACTGCTGAGTGATACTGCATTGTACGTAAGTACCACAAGTTCTTTATCCATTTTTCACTTTCTGTGATATTGAACTTGTACGGTAAACGAGGTTCTTGTAAACAGAGGCGTCCCAAACATTGGGGTGGCTGTATCTTTTTGATTTTAATTTCCCTAAGCTATAGGACCATAAGTGGAAGTGCCCTAGGCTCTGTTGCTTTGTTTTTTAGATGTTTCAGGAAACACCATACACTTCTCCCGAGTGTCTGTTGGCAGTTTACATCCCGCCCATCAGCATAACAAGGCTCCCAGTTCTCCATGGCCTGTCCTGCCTTTCTGGATTTTACACTTTTTTCAGATGGCCCTTTTGACCGGGGGGAAGTGAGACTTCATTGTAGTGCAGATTTCCTTTGCAAGCTTGCTTGGTTGGCCAAAAAGGGCGTATGCGTTTTTTCCTGAATATATTCAGGAAAAAACGCATACGCCCTTTTTGGCCAAGTGCATCATTGTAGACGTTCTGCCTCTTTTCCTATGCTTTCAATGCAATTCCAGTCTACCTCCTGAAATCGGTTTCCTGCAATTCTGCCCCGCTTTCAAGTCCTCTTGGCAGCCTTACTTCAGTATATTTTTGGACGATAGTTGTCATTTATAACTCTGCAGGTTTGTGAATTACAGTGCCCCTGAGCTCCTTTCTTCAACTCGTTTTCTTGTGAGCTGGCCGCAACACCGCAGGATGGCTTCAGGCCCTAATCTGGTTCCGGCACGGCACGCTGAGCCTTTGGTTATTTCCTCTTCCTGGTGGGAAATGAGAGTTAAATTTGCCCGTCCAGACACCTCCAGCTAGTCTCTCATTGGTTCTCGCTATTCCTGTTCATCTTCCGCAGAAATTGCAAACTGGGCCAAACAGGAGGTTAAAGGGACTGACTCTCCAAGTCGGGAGAGTGTTAGTAAAGCGTCTGGAATGTTGCACCCGAGTACCAGGGTACGAAAACTGAGACATATTTGAACACGTCTCCCGATCACATGGTTGATCATACTCTAGGTTCCACATGCATGTTTTAGCTGAAGGAAGAATACCTTAAACCTGGGTAGTTGAAACCCGTGGAATGGGTACCATGCAATATGACTTCAAAGGGTCTTCATTTGCTCACCGAACCTCTCCAATCCTATCACTGCTGCGTTTATGTCCCTGTACACATGCTTGATTCTCTTTCGGAGACATAGCAATCCATAGGTTTTAAGATACTTAAGAGTCAGGTACATTCTTAGGCGTTTAATATGGGGTGTTGAGTCCATTTCGTTGAGCAAGGAGTAGCTCTTGTCTATTCCATATTTGGCTTAAAGAACTTTATCTGTGCTCATTTCAATCTCTGGTTTTATGCAGCACCCCAACTCACCTTTACCCTTAAACAAGCATAAGTTGGTTTTCTAAATTTGAGACCCTGTTCTGTTCTGTAATTCAGTTCCTGTGTAGCCAAGTTTACATTCCGTGTATTACTGATATCTTATGATGTTTCTTTTTCTGTGTGACTTATTTCAGTTAGAATCATCGTACCTGAATCCACTCATTGTGCTGCTATGGGCCTGATGACATAGATTTCACTGCTGAGTGATACTGCATTGTACGTAAGTACCACAAGTTCTTTATCCATTTTTCACTTTCTGTGATATTGAACTTGTACGGTAAACGAGGTTCTTGTAAACAGAGGCGTCCCAAACATTGGGGTGGCTGTGTCTTTTTGATTTTAATTTCCCTAAGCTATAGGACCATAAGTGGAAGTGCCCTAGGCTCTGTTGCTTTGTTTTTTAGATGTTTCAGGAAACACCATACACTTCTCCCGAGTGTCTGTTGGCAGTTTACATCCCGCCCATCAGCATAACAAGGCTCCCAGTTCTCCATGGCATGTCCTGCCTTTCTGGATTTTACACTTTTTTCAGATGGCCCTTTTGACCGGGGGGAAGTGAGACTTCATTGTAGTGCAGATTTCCTTTGCAAGCTTGCTTGGTTGGCCAAAAAGGGCGTATGCGTTTTTTCCTGAATATATTCAGGAAAAAACGCATACGCCCTTTTTGGCCAAGTGCATCATTGTGGACGTTCTGCCTCTTTTCCTATGCTTTCAATGCAATTCCAGTCTACCTCCTGAAATCGGTTTCCTGCAATTCTGCCCCGCTTTCAAGTCCTCTTGGCAGCCTTACTTCAGTATATTTTTGGACGATAGCTGTCATTTATAACTCTGCAGGTTTGTGAATTACAGTGCCCCTGAGCTCCTTTCTTCAACTCGCTTTCTTGTGAGCTGGCCGCAACACCGCAGGATGGCTTCAGGCCCTAATCTGGTTCCGGCACGGCACGCTGAGCCTTTGGTTATTTCCTCTTCCTGGTGGGAAATGAGAGTTAAATTTGCCCGTCCAGACACCTCCAGCTAGTCTCTCATTGGTTCTCGCTATTCCTGTTCATCTTCCGCAGAAATTGCAAACTGGGCCAAACAGGAGGTTAAAGGGCCTGACTCTCCAAGTCGGGAGAGTGTTAGTAAAGCGTCTGGAATGTTGCACCCGAGTACCAGGGTACGAAAACTGAGACATATTTGAACACGTCTCCCGATCACATGGTTGATCATACTCTAGGTTCCACATGCATGTTTTAGCTGAAGGAAGAATACCTTAAACCTGGGTAGTTGAAACCCGTGGAATGGGTACCATGCAATATGACTTCAAAGGGTCTTCATTTGCTCACCGAACCTCTCCAATCCTATCACTGCTGCGTTTATGTCCCTGTACACATGCTTGATTCTCTTTCAGAGACATAGCAATCCATAGGTTTTAAGGTACTTAAGAGTCAGGTACATTCTTAGGCGTTTAATATGGGGTGTTGAGTCCATTTCGTTGAGCAAGGAGTAGCTCTTGTCTATTCCATATTTGGCTTAAGGAACTTTATCTGTGCTCATTTCAATCTCTGGTTTTATGCAGCACCCCAACTCACCTTTACCCTTAAACAAGCATAAGTTGGTTTTCTAAATTTGAGACCCTGTTCTGTTCTGTAATTCAGTTCCTGTGTAGCCAAGTTTACATTCCGTGTATTACTGATATCTTATGATGTTTCTTTTTCTGTGTGACTTATTTCAGTTAGAATCATCGTACCTGAATCCACTCATTGTGCTGCTACGGGCCTGATGACATAGATTTCACTGCTGAGTGATACTGCATTGTACGTAAGTACCACAAGTTCTTTATCCATTTTTCACTTTCTGTGATATTGAACTTGTACGGTAAACGAGGTTCTTGTAAACAGAGGCGTCCCAAACATTGGGGTGGCTGTGTCTTTTTGATTTTAATTTCCCTAAGCTATAGGACCATAAGTGGAAGTGCCCTAGGCTCTGTTGCTTTGTTTTTTAGATGTTTCAGGAAACACCATACACTTCTCCCGAGTGTCAGTTGGCAGTTTACATCCCGCCCATCAGCATAACAAGGCTTCCAGTTCTCCATGGCCTGTCCTGCCTTTCTGGATTTTACACTTTTTTCAGATGGCCCTTTTGACCGGGGGGAAGTGAGACTTCATTGTAGTGCAGATTTCCTTTGCAAGCTTGCTTGGTTGGCCAAAAAGGGCGTATGCGTTTTTTCCTGAATATATTCAGGAAAAAACGCATACGCCCTTTTTGGCCAAGTGCATCATTGTGGACGTTCTGCCTCTTTTCCTATGCTTTCAATGCAATTCCAGTCTACCTCCTGAAATCGGTTTCCTGCAATTCTGCCCCGCTTTCAAGTCCTCTTGGCAGCCTTACTTCAGTATATTTTTGGACGATAGCTGTCATTTATAACTCTGCAGGTTTGTGAATTACAGTGCCCCTGAGCTCCTTTCTTCAACTCGTTTTCTTGTGAGCTGGCCGCAACACCACAGGACGGCTTCAGGCCCTAATCTGGTTCCGGCACGGCACGCTGAGCCTTTGGTTATTTCCTCTTCCTGGTGGGAAATGAGAGTTAAATTTGCCCGTCCAGACACCTCCAGCTAGTCTCTCATTGGTTCTCGCTATTCCTGTTCATCTTCCGCAGAAATTGCAAACTGGGCCAAACAGGAGGTTAAAGGGACTGACTCTCCAAGTGGGGAGAGTGTTAGTAAAGCGTCTGGAATGTTGCACCCGAGTACCAGGGTACGAAAACTGAGGCATATTTGAACACGTCTCCCGATCACATGGTTGATCATACTCTAGGTTCCACATGCATGTTTTAGCTGAAGGAAGAATACCTTAAACCTGGGTAGTTGAAACCCGTGGAATGGGTACCATGCAATATGACTTCAAAGGGTCTTCATTTGCTCACCGAACCTCTCCAATCCTATCACTGCTGCGTTTATGTCCCTGTACACATGCTTGATTCTCTTTCGGAGACATAGCAATCCATAGGTTTTAAGATACTTAAGAGTCAGGTACATTCTTAGGCGTTTAATATGGGGTGTTGAGTCCATTTCGTTGAGCAAGGAGTAGCTCTTGTCTATTCCATATTTGGTTTAAGGAACTTTATCTGTGCTCATTTCAATCTCTGGTTTTATGCAGCACCCCAACTCACCTTTACCCTTAAACAAGCATAAGTTGGTTTTCTAAATTTGAGACCCTGTTCTGTTCTGTAATTCAGTTCCTGTGTAGCCAAGTTTACATTCCGTGTATTACTGATATCTTATGATGTTTCTTTTTCTGTGTGACTTATTTCAGTTAGAATCATCGTACCTGAATCCACTCATTGTGCTGCTACGGGCCTGATGACATAGATTTCACTGCTGAGTGATACTGCATTGTACGTAAGTACCACAAGTTCTTTATCCATTTTTCACTTTCTGTGATATTGAACTTGTACGGTAAACGAGGTTCTTGTAAACAGAGGCGTCCCAAACATTGGGGTTGGTGTATCTTTTTGATTTTAATTTCCCTAAGCTATAGGACCATAAGTGGAAGTGCCCTAGGCTCTGTTGCTTTGTTTTTTAGATGTTTCAGGAAACACCATACACTTCTCCCGAGTGTCTGTTGGCAATTTACATCCCGCCCATCAGCATAACAAGGCTCCCAGTTCTCCATGGCCTGTCCTGCCTTTCTGGATTTTACACTTTTTTCAGATGGCCCTTTTGACCGGGGGGAAGTGAGACTTCATTGTAGTGCAGATTTCCTTTGCAAGCTTGCTTGGTTGGCCAAAAAGGGCGTATGCGTTTTTTCCTGAATATATTCAGGAAAAAACGCATACGCCCTTTTTGGCCAAGTGCATCATTGTAGACGTTCTGCCTCTTTTCCTATGCTTTCAATGCAATTCCAGTCTACCTCCTGAAATCGGTTTCCTGCAATTCTGCCCCGCTTTCAAGTCCTCTTGGCAGCCTTACTTCAGTATATTTTTGGACGATAGTTGTCATTTATAACTCTGCAGGTTTGTGAATTACAGTGCCCCTGAGCTCCTTTCTTCAACTCGTTTTCTTGTGAGCTGGCCGCAACACCGCAGGATGGCTTCAGGCCCTAATCTGGTTCCGGCACGGCACGCTGAGCCTTTGGTTATTTCCTCTTCCTGGTGGGAAATGAGAGTTAAATTTGCCCGTCCAGACACCTCCAGCTAGTCTCTCATTGGTTCTCGCTATTCCTGTTCATCTTCCGCAGAAATTGCAAACTGGGCCAAACAGGAGGTTAAAGGGACTGACTCTCCAAGTCGGGAGAGTGTTAGTAAAGCGTCTGGAATGTTGCACCCGAGTACCAGGGTACGAAAACTGAGACATATTTGAACACGTCTCCCGATCACATGGTTGATCATACTCTAGGTTCCACATGCATGTTTTAGCTGAAGGAAGAATACCTTAAACCTGGGTAGTTGAAACCCGTGGAATGGGTACCATGCAATATGACTTCAAAGGGTCTTCATTTGCTCACCGAACCTCTCCAATCCTATCACTGCTGCGTTTATGTCCCTGTACACATGCTTGATTCTCTTTCGGAGACATAGCAATCCATAGGTTTTAAGATACTTAAGAGTCAGGTACATTCTTAGGCGTTTAATATGGGGTGTTGAGTCCATTTCGTTGAGCAAGGAGTAGCTCTTGTCTATTCCATATTTGGCTTAAGGAACTTTATCTGTGCTCATTTCAATCTCTGGTTTTATGCAGCACCCCAACTCACCTTTACCCTTAAACAAGCATAAGTTGGTTTTCTAAATTTGAGACCCTGTTCTGTTCTGTAATTCAGTTCCTGTGTAGCCAAGTTTACATTCCGTGTATTACTGATATCTTATGATGTTTCTTTTTCTGTGTGACTTATTTCAGTTAGAATCATCGTACCTGAATCCACTCATTGTGCTGCTACGGGCCTGATGACATAGATTTCACTGCTGAGTGATACTGCATTGTACGTAAGTACCACAAGTTCTTTATCCATTTTTCACTTTCTGTGATATTGAACTTGTACGGTAAACGAGGTTCTTGTAAACAGAGGCGTCCCAAACATTGGGGTTGGTGTATCTTTTTGATTTTAATTTCCCTAAGCTATAGGACCATAAGTGGAAATGCCCTAGGCTCTGTTGCTTTGTTTTTTAGATGTTTCAGGAAACACCATACACTTCTCCCGAGTGTCTGTTGGCAATTTACATCCCGCCCATCAGCATAACAAGGCTCCCAGTTCTCCATGGCCTGTCCTGCCTTTCTGGATTTTACACTTTTTTCAGATGGCCCTTTTGACCGGGGGGAAGTGAGACTTCATTGTAGTGCAGATTTCCTTTGCAAGCTTGCTTGGTTGGCCAAAAAGGGCGTATGCGTTTTTTCCTGAATATATTCAGGAAAAAACTCATACGCCCTTTTTGGCCAAGTGCATCATTGTAGACGTTCTGCCTCTTTTCCTATGCTTTCAATGCAATTCCAGTCTACCTCCTGAAATCGGTTTCCTGCAATTCTGCCCCGCTTTCAAGTCCTCTTGGCAGCCTTACTTCAGTATATTTTTGGACGATAGTTGTCATTTATAACTCTGCAGGTTTGTGAATTACAGTGCCCCTGAGCTCCTTTCTTCAACTCGTTTTCTTGTGAGCTGGCCGCAACACCGCAGGATGGCTTCAGGCCCTAATCTGGTTCCGGCACGGCACGCTGAGCCTTTGGTTATTTCCTCTTCCTGGTGGGAAATGAGAGTTAAATTTGCCCGTCCAGACACCTCCAGCTAGTCTCTCATTGGTTCTCGCTATTCCTGTTCATCTTCCGCAGAAATTGCAAACTGGGCCAAACAGGAGGTTAAAGGGACTGACTCTCCAAGTCGGGAGAGTGTTAGTAAAGCATCTGGAATGTTGCACCCGAGTACCAGGGTACGAAAACTGAGACATATTTGAACACGTCTCCCGATCACATGGTTGATCATACTCTAGGTTCCACATGCATGTTTTAGCTGAAGGAAGAATACCTTAAACCTGGGTAGTTGAAACCCGTGGAATGGGTACCATGCAATATGACTTCAAAGGGTCTTCATTTGCTCACCGAACCTCTCCAATCCTATCACTGCTGCGTTTATGTCCCTGTACACATGCTTGATTCTCTTTCGGAGACATAGCAATCCATAGGTTTTAAGATACTTAAGAGTCAGGTACATTCTTAGGCGTTTAATATGGGGTGTTGAGTCCATTTCGTTGAGCAAGGAGTAGCTCTTGTCTATTCCATATTTGGCTTAAGGAACTTTATCTGTGCTCATTTCAATCTCTGGTTTTATGCAGCACCCCAACTCACCTTTACCCTTAAACAAGCATAAGTTGGTTTTCTAAATTTGAGACCCTGTTCTGTTCTGTAATTCAGTTCCTGTGTAGCCAAGTTTACATTCCGTGTATTACTGATATCTTATGATGTTTCTTTTTCTGTGTGACTTATTTCAGTTAGAATCATCGTACCTGAATCCACTCATTGTTCTGCTATGGGCCTGATGACATAGATTTCACTGCTGAGTGATACTGCATTGTACGTAAGTACCACAAGTTCTTTATCCATTTTTCACTTTCTGTGATATTGAACTTGTACGGTAAACGAGGTTCTTGTAAACAGAGGCGTCCCAAACATTGGGGTGGCTGTGTCTTTTTGATTTTAATTTCCCTAAGCTATAGGACCATAAGTGGAAGTGCCCTAGGCTCTGTTGCTTTGTTTTTTAGATGTTTCAGGAAACACCATACACTTCTCCCGAGTGTCTGTTGGCAGTTTACATCCCGCCCATCAGCATAACAAGGCTCCCAGTTCTCCATGGCATGTCCTGCCTTTCTGGATTTTACACTTTTTTCAGATGGCCCTTTTGACCGGGGGGAAGTGAGACTTCATTGTAGTGCAGATTTCCTTTGCAAGCTTGCTTGGTTGGCCAAAAAGGGCGTATGCGTTTTTTCCTGAATATATTCAGGAAAAAACGCATACGCCCTTTTTGGCCAAGTGCATCATTGTGGACGTTCTGCCTCTTTTCCTATGCTTTCAATGCAATTCCAGTCTACCTCCTGAAATCGGTTTCCTGCAATTCTGCCCCGCTTTCAAGTCCTCTTGGCAGCCTTACTTCAGTATATTTTTGGACGATAGCTGTCATTTATAACTCTGCAGGTTTGTGAATTACAGTGCCCCTGAGCTCCTTTCTTCAACTCGTTTTCTTGTGAGCTGGCCGCAACACCGCAGGACGGCTTCAGGCCCTAATCTGGTTCCGGCACGGCACGCTGAGCCTTTGGTTATTTCCTCTTCCTGGTGGGAAATGAGAGTTAAATTTGCCCGTCCAGACACCTCCAGCTAGTCTCTCATTGGTTCTCGCTATTCCTGTTCATCTTCCGCAGAAATTGCAAACTGGGCCAAACAGGAGGTTAAAGGGACTGACTCTCCAAGTGGGGAGAGTGTTAGTAAAGCGTCTGGAATGTTGCACCCGAGTACCAGGGTACGAAAACTGAGGCATATTTGAACACGTCTCCCGATCACATGGTTGATCATACTCTAGGTTCCACATGCATGTTTTAGCTGAAGGAAGAATACCTTAAACCTGGGTAGTTGAAACCCGTGGAATGGGTACCATGCAATATGACTTCAAAGGGTCTTCATTTGCTCACCGAACCTCTCCAATCCTATCACTGCTGCGTTTATGTCCCTGTACACATGCTTGATTCTCTTTCGGAGACATAGCAATCCATAGGTTTTAAGATACTTAAGAGTCAGGTACATTCTTAGGCGTTTAATATGGGGTGTTGAGTCCATTTCGTTGAGCAAGGAGTAGCTCTTGTCTATTCCATATTTGGCTTAAGGAACTTTATCTGTGCTCATTTCAATCTCTGGTTTTATGCAGCACCCCAACTCACCTTTACCCTTAAACAAGCATAAGTTGGTTTTCTAAATTTGAGACCCTGTTCTGTTCTGTAATTCAGTTCCTGTGTAGCCAAGTTTACATTCCGTGTATTACTGATATCTTATGATGTTTCTTTTTCTGTGTGACTTATTTCAGTTAGAATCATCGTACCTGAATCCACTCATTGTGCTGCTACGGGCCTGATGACATAGATTTCACTGCTGAGTGATACTGCATTGTACGTAAGTACCACAAGTTCTTTATCCATTTTTCACTTTCTGTGATATTGAACTTGTACGGTAAACGAGGTTCTTGTAAACAGAGGCGTCCCAAACATTGGGGTGGCTGTGTCTTTTTGATTTTAATTTCCCTAAGCTATAGGACCATAAGTGGAAGTGCCCTAGGCTCTGTTGCTTTGTTTTTTAGATGTTTCAGGAAACCCCATACACTTCTCCCGAGTGTCAGTTGGCAGTTTACATCCCGCCCATCAGCATAACAAGGCTTCCAGTTCTCCATGGCCTGTCCTGCCTTTCTGGATTTTACACTTTTTTCAGATGGCCCTTTTGACCGGGGGGAAGTGAGACTTCATTGTAGTGCAGATTTCCTTTGCAAGCTTGCTTGGTTGGCCAAAAAGGGCGTATGCGTTTTTTCCTGAATATATTCAGGAAAAAACGCATACGCCCTTTTTGGCCAAGTGCATCATTGTGGACGTTCTGCCTCTTTTCCTATGCTTTCAATGCAATTCCAGTCTACCTCCTGAAATCGGTTTCCTGCAATTCTGCCCCGCTTTCAAGTCCTCTTGGCAGCCTTACTTCAGTATATTTTTGGACGATAGCTGTCATTTATAACTCTGCAGGTTTGTGAATTACAGTGCCCCTGAGCTCCTTTCTTCAACTCGTTTTCTTGTGAGCTGGCCGCAACACCGCAGGACGGCTTCAGGCCCTAATCTGGTTCCAGCACGGTACGCTGAGCCTTTGGTTATTTCCTCTTCCTGGTGGGAAATGAGAGTTAAATTTGCCCGTCCAGACACCTCCAGCTAGTCTCTCATTGGTTCTCGCTATTCCTGTTCATCTTCCGCAGAAATTGCAAACTGGGCCAAACAGGAGGTTAAAGGGACTGACTCTCCAAGTGGGGAGAGTGTTAGTAAAGCGTCTGGAATGTTGCACCCGAGTACCAGGGTACGAAAACTGAGGCATATTTGAACACGTCTCCCGATCACATGGTTGATCATACTCTAGGTTCCACATGCATGTTTTAGCTGAAGGAAGAATACCTTAAACCTGGGTAGTTGAAACCCGTGGAATGGGTACCATGCAATATGACTTCAAAGGGTCTTCATTTGCTCACCGAACCTCTCCAATCCTATCACTGCTGCGTTTATGTCCCTGTACACATGCTTGATTCTCTTTCGGAGACATAGCAATCCATAGGTTTTAAGATACTTAAGAGTCAGGTACATTCTTAGGCGTTTAATATGGGGTGTTGAGTCCATTTCGTTGAGCAAGGAGTAGCTCTTGTCTATTCCATATTTGGCTTAAGGAACTTTATCTGTGCTCATTTCAATCTCTGGTTTTATGCAGCACCCCAACTCACCTTTACCCTTAAACAAGCATAAGTTGGTTTTCTAAATTTGAGACCCTGTTCTGTTCTGTAATTCAGTTCCTGTGTAGCCAAGTTTACATTCCGTGTATTACTGATATCTTATGATGTTTCTTTTTCTGTGTGACTTATTTCAGTTAGAATCATCGTACCTGAATCCACTCATTGTGCTGCTACGGGCCTGATGACATAGATTTCACTGCTGAGTGATACTGCATTGTACGTAAGTACCACAAGTTCTTTATCCATTTTTCACTTTCTGTGATATTGAACTTGTACGGTAAACGAGGTTCTTGTAAACAGAGGCGTCCCAAACATTGGGGTGGCTGTATCTTTTTTATTTTTATTTCCCTAAGCTATAGGACCATAAGTGGAAGTGCCCTAGGCTCTGTTGCTTTGTTTTTTAGATGTTTCAGGAAACACCATACACTTCTCCCGAGTGTCAGTTGGCAGTTTGCATCCAGCCCATCAGCATATCAAGGCTCCCAGTTCTCCATGGCCTGTCCTGCCTTTCTGGATTTTACACATTTTTCAGATGGCCCTTTTGACCGGGGGGAAGTGAGACTTCATTGTAGTGCAGATTTCCTTTGCAAGCTTGCTTGGTTGGCCAAAAAGGGCGTATGCGTTTTTTCCTGAATATATTCAGGAAAAAACGCATACGCCCTTTTTGGCCAAGTGCATCATTGTGGACGTTCTGCCTCTTTTCCTATGCTTTCAATGCAATTCCAGTCTACCTCCTGAAATCGGTTTCCTGCAATTCTGCCCCGCTTTCAAGTCCTCTTGGCAGCCTTACTTCAGTATATTTTTGGACGATAGCTGTCATTTATAACTCTGCAGGTTTGTGAATTACAGTGCCCCTGAGCTCCTTTCTTCAACTCGTTTTCTTGTGAGCTGGCCGCAACACCGCAGGATGGCTTCAGACCCTAATCTGGTTCCGGCACGGCACGCTGAGCCTTTGGTTATTTCCTCTTCCTGGTGGGAAATGAGAGTTAAATTTGCCCGTCCAGACACCTCCAGCTAGTCTCTCATTGGTTCTCGCTATTCCTGTTCATCTTCCGCAGAAATTGCAAACTGGGCCAAACAGGAGGTTAAAGGGACAGACTCTCCATGTCGGGAGAGTGTTAGTAAAGCGTCTGGAATGTTGCACCCGAGTACCAGGGTACGAAAACTGAGACATATTTGAACACGTCTCCCGATCACATGGTTGATCATACTCTAGGTTCCACATGCATGTTTTAGCTGAAGGAAGAATACCTTAAACCTGGGTAGTTGAAACCCGTGGAATGGGTACCATGCAATATGACTTCAAAGGGTCTTCATTTGCTCACCGAACCTCTCCAATCCTATCACTGCTGCGTTTATGTCCCTGTACACATGCTTGATTCTCTTTCGGAGACATAGCAATCCATACGTTTTAAGATACTTAAGAGTCAGGTACATTCTTAGGCGTTTAATATGGGGTGTTGAGTCCATTTCGTTGAGCAAGGAGTAGCTCTTGTCTATTCCATATTTGGCTTAAGGAACTTTATCTGTGCTCATTTCAATCTCTGGTTTTATGCAGCACCCCAACTCACCTTTACCCTTAAACAAGCATAAGTTGGTTTTCTAAATTTGAGACCCTGTTCTGTTCTGTAATTCAGTTCCTGTGTAGCCAAGTTTACATTCCGTGTATTACTGATATCTTATGATGTTTCTTTTTCTGTGTGACTTATTTCAGTTAGAATCATCGTACCTGAATCCACTCATTGTGCTGCTACGGGCCTGATGACATAGATTTCACTGCTGAGTGATACTGCATTGTACGTAAGTACCACAAGTTCTTTATCCATTTTTCACTTTCTGTGATATTGAACTTGTACGGTAAACGAGGTTCTTGTAAACAGAGGCGTCCCAAACATTGGGGTGGCTGTGTCTTTTTGATTTTAATTTCCCTAAGCTATAGGACCATAAGTGGAAGTGCCCTAGGCTCTGTTGCTTTGTTTTTTAGATGTTTCAGGAAACACCATACACTTCTCCCGAGTGTCAGTTGGCAGTTTACATCCCGCCCATCAGCATAACAAGGCTTCCAGTTCTCCATGGCCTGTCCTGCCTTTCTGGATTTTACACTTTTTTCAGATGGCCCTTTTGACCGGGGGGAAGTGAGACTTCATTGTAGTGCAGATTTCCTTTGCAAGCTTGCTTGGTTGGCCAAAAAGGGCGTATGCGTTTTTTCCTGAATATATTCAGGAAAAAACGCATACGCCCTTTTTGGCCAAGTGCATCATTGTGGACGTTCTGCCTCTTTTCCTATGCTTTCAATGCAATTCCAGTCTACCTCCTGAAATCGGTTTCCTGCAATTCTGCCCCGCTTTCAAGTCCTCTTGGCAGCCTTACTTCAGTATATTTTTGGACGATAGCTGTCATTTATAACTCTGCAGGTTTGTGAATTACAGTGCCCCTGAGCTCCTTTCTTCAACTCGTTTTCTTGTGAGCTGGCCGCAACACCGCAGGATGGCTTCAGGCCCTAATCTGGTTCCGGCACGGCACGCTGAGCCTTTGGTTATTTCCTCTTCCTGGTGGGAAATGAGAGTTAAATTTGCCCGTCCAGACACCTCCAGCTAGTCTCTCATTGGTTCTCGCTATTCCTGTTCATCTTCCGCAGAAATTGCAAACTGGGCCAAACAGGAGGTTAAAGGGACTGACTCTCCAAGTCGGGAGAGTGTTAGTAAAGCGTCTGGAATGTTGCACCCGAGTACCAGGGTACGAAAACTGAGACATATTTGAACACGTCTCCCGATCACATGGTTGATCATACTCTAGGTTCCACATGCATGTTTTAGCTGAAGGAAGAATACCTTAAACCTGGGTAGTTGAAACCCGTGGAATGGGTACCATGCAATATGACTTCAAAGGGTCTTCATTTGCTCACCGAACCTCTCCAATCCTATCACTGCTGCGTTTATGTCCCTGTACACATGCTTGATTCTCTTTCGGAGACATAGCAATCCATAGGTTTTAAGATACTTAAGAGTCAGGTACATTCTTAGGCGTTTAATATGGGGTGTTGAGTCCATTTCGTTGAGCAAGGAGTAGCTCTTGTCTATTCCATATTTGGCTTAAGGAACTTTATCTGTGCTCATTTCAATCTCTGGTTTTATGCAGCACCCCAACTCACCTTTACCCTTAAACAAGCATAAGTTGGTTTTCTAAATTTGAGACCCTGTTCTGTTCTGTAATTCAGTTCCTGTGTAGCCAAGTTTACATTCCGTGTATTACTGATATCTTATGATGTTTCTTTTTCTGTGTGACTTATTTCAGTTAGAATCATCGTACCTGAATCCACTCATTGTGCTGCTACGGGCCTGATGACATAGATTTCACTGCTGAGTGATACTGCATTGTACGTAAGTACCACAAGTTCTTTATCCATTTTTCACTTTCTGTGATATTGAACTTGTACGGTAAACGAGGTTCTTGTAAACAGAGGCGTCCCAAACATTGGGGTGGCTGTATCTTTTTTATTTTTATTTCCCTAAGCTATTGGACCATAAGTGGAAGTGCCCTAGGCTCTGTTGCTTTGTTTTTTAGATGTTTCAGGAAACACCATACACTTCTCCCGAGTGTCTGTTGGCAATTTACATCCCGCCCATCAGCATAACAAGGCTCCCAGTTCTCCATGGCCTGTCCTGCCTTTCTGGATTTTACACTTTTTTCAGATGGCCCTTTTGACCGGGGGGAAGTGAGACTTCATTGTAGTGCAGATTTCCTTTGCAAGCTTGCTTGGTTGGCCAAAAAGGGCGTATGCGTTTTTTCCTGAATATATTCAGGAAAAAACGCATACGCCCTTTTTGGCCAAGTGCATCATTGTAGACGTTCTGCCTCTTTTCCTATGCTTTCAATGCAATTCCAGTCTACCTCCTGAAATCGGTTTCCTGCAATTCTGCCCCGCTTTCAAGTCCTCTTGGCAGCCTTACTTCAGTATATTTTTGGACGATAGTTGTCATTTATAACTCTGCAGGTTTGTGAATTACAGTGCCCCTGAGCTCCTTTCTTCAACTCGCTTTCTTGTGAGCTTGCCGCAACACCGCAGGATGGCTTCAGGCCCTAATCTGGTTCCGGCACGGCACGCTGAGCCTTTGGTTATTTCCTCTTCCTGGTGGGAAATGAGAGTTAAATTTGCCCGTCCAGACACCTCCAGCTAGTCTCTCATTGGTTCTCGCTATTCCTGTTCATCTTCCGCAGAAATTGCAAACTGGGCCAAACAGGAGGTTAAAGGGACTGACTCTCCAAGTCGGGAGAGTGTTAGTAAAGCGTCTGGAATGTTGCACCCGAGTACCAGGGTACGAAAACTGAGACATATTTGAACACGTCTCCCGATCACATGGTTGATCATACTCTAGGTTCCACATGCATGTTTTAGCTGAAGGAAGAATACCTTAAACCTGGGTAGTTGAAACCCGTGGAATGGGTACCATGCAATATGACTTCAAAGGGTCTTCATTTGCTCACCGAACCTCTCCAATCCTATCACTGCTGCGTTTATGTCCCTGTACACATGCTTGATTCTCTTTCGGAGACATAGCTATCCATAGGTTTTAAGATACTTAAGAGTCAGGTACATTCTTAGGCGTTTAATATGGGGTGTTGAGTCCATTTCGTTGAGCAAGGAGTAGCTCTTGTCTATTCCATATTTGGCTTAAGGAACTTTATCTGTGCTCATTTCAATCTCTGGTTTTATGCAGCACCCCAACTCACCTTTACCCTTAAACAAGCATAAGTTGGTTTTCTAAATTTGAGACCCTGTTCTGTTCTGTAATTCAGTTCCTGTGTAGCCAAGTTTACATTCCGTGTATTACTGATATCTTATGATGTTTCTTTTTCTGTGTGACTTATTTCAGTTAGAATCATCGTACCTGAATCCACTCATTGTGCTGCTACGGGCCTGATGACATAGATTTCACTGCTGAGTGATACTGCATTGTACGTAAGTACCACAAGTTCTTTATCCATTTTTCACTTTCTGTGATATTGAACTTGTACGGTAAACGAGGTTCTTGTAAACAGAGGCGTCCCAAACATTGGGGTGGCTGTATCTTTTTTATTTTTATTTCCCTAAGCTATAGGACCATAAGTGGAAGTGCCCTAGGCTCTGTTGCTTTGTTTTTTAGATGTTTCAGGAAACACCATACACTTCTCCCGAGTGTCAGTTGGCAGTTTACATCCAGCCCATCAGCATATCAAGGCTCCCAGTTCTCCATGGCCTGTCCTGCCTTTCTGGATTTTACACATTTTTCAGATGGCCCTTTTGACCGGGGGGAAGTGAGACTTCATTGTAGTGCAGATTTCCTTTGCAAGCTTGCTTGGTTGGCCAAAAAGGGCGTATGCGTTTTTTCCTGAATATATTCAGGAAAAAACGCATACGCCCTTTTTGGCCAAGTGCATCATTGTGGACGTTCTGCCTCTTTTCCTATGCTTTCAATGCAATTCCAGTCTACCTCCTGAAATCGGTTTCCTGCAATTCTGCCCCGCTTTCAAGTCCTCTTGGCAGCCTTACTTCAGTATATTTTTGGACGATAGCTGTCATTTATAACTCTGCAGGTTTGTGAATTACAGTGCCCCTGAGCTCCTTTCTTCAACTCGTTTTCTTGTGAGCTGGCCGCAACACCGCAGGATGGCTTCAGACCCTAATCTGGTTCCGGCACGGCACGCTGAGCCTTTGGTTATTTCCTCTTCCTGGTGGGAAATGAGAGTTAAATTTGCCCGTCCAGACACCTCCAGCTAGTCTCTCATTGGTTCTCGCTATTCCTGTTCATCTTCCGCAGAAATTGCAAACTGGGCCAAACAGGAGGTTAAAGGGACTGACTCTCCAAGTCGGGAGAGTGTTAGTAAAGCGTCTGGAATGTTGCACCCGAGTACCAGGGTACGAAAACTGAGACATATTTGAACACGTCTCCCGATCACATGGTTGATCATACTCTAGGTTCCACATGCATGTTTTAGCTGAAGGAAGAATACCTTAAACCTGGGTAGTTGAAACCCGTGGAATGGGTACCATGCAATATGACTTCAAAGGGTCTTCATTTGCTCACCGAACCTCTCCAATCCTATCACTGCTGCGTTTATGTCCCTGTACACATGCTTGATTCTCTTTCGGAGACATAGCAATCCATAGGTTTTAAGATACTTAAGAGTCAGGTACATTCTTAGGCGTTTAATATGCGGTGTTGAGTCCATTTCGTTGAGCAAGGAGTAGCTCTTGTCTATTCCATATTTGGCTTAAGGAACTTTATCTGTGCTCATTTCAATCTCTGGTTTTATGCAGCACCCCAACTCACCTTTACCCTTAAACAAGCATAAGTTGGTTTTCTAAATTTGAGACCCTGTTCTGTTCTGTAATTCAGTTCCTGTGTAGCCAAGTTTACATTCCGTGTATTACTGATATCTTATGATGTTTCTTTTTCTGTGTGACTTATTTCAGTTAGAATCATCGTACCTGAATCCACTCATTGTGCTGCTACGGGCCTGATGACATAGATTTCACTGCTGAGTGATACTGCATTGTACGTAAGTACCACAAGTTCTTTATCCATTTTTCACTTTCTGTGATATTGAACTTGTACGGTAAACGAGGTTCTTGTAAACAGAGGCGTCCCAAACATTGGGGTGGCTGTGTCTTTTTGATTTTAATTTCCCTAAGCTATAGGACCATAAGTGGAAGTGCCCTAGGCTCTGTTGCTTTGTTTTTTAGATGTTTCAGGAAACACCATACACTTCTCCCGAGTGTCTGTTGGCAGTTTACATCCCGCCCATCAGCATAACAAGGCTCCCAGTTCTCCATGGCCTGTCCTGCCTTTCTGGATTTTACACTTTTTTCAGATGGCCCTTTTGACCGGGGGGAAGTGAGACTTCATTGTAGTGCAGATTTCCTTTGCAAGCTTGCTTGGTTGGCCAAAAAGGGCGTATGCGTTTTTTCCTGAATATATTCAGGAAAAAACGCATACGCCCTTTTTGGCCAAGTGCATCATTGTGGACGTTCTGCCTCTTTTCCTATGCTTTCAATGCAATTCCAGTCTACCTCCTGAAATCGGTTTCCTGCAATTCTGCCCCGCTTTCAAGTCCTCTTGGCAGCCTTACTTCAGTATATTTTTGGACGATAGCTGTCATTTATAACTCTGCAGGTTTGTGAATTACAGTGCCCCTGAGCTCCTTTCTTCAACTCGCTTTCTTGTGAGCTGGCCGCAACACCGCAGGATGGCTTCAGGCCCTAATCTGGTTCCGGCACGGCACGCTGAGCCTTTGGTTATTTCCTCTTCCTGGTGGGAAATGAGAGTTAAATTTGCCCGTCCAGACACCTCCAGCTAGTCTCTCATTGGTTCTCGCTATTCCTGTTCATCTTCCGCAGAAATTGCAAACTGGGCCAAACAGGAGGTTAAAGGGACAGACTCTCCAAGTCGGGAGAGTGTTAGTAAAGCGTCTGGAATGTTGCACCCGAGTACCAGGGTACGAAAACTGAGACATATTTGAACACGTCTCCCGATCACATGGTTGATCATACTCTAGGTTCCACATGCATGTTTTAGCTGAAGGAAGAATACCTTAAACCTGGGTAGTTGAAACCCGTGGAATGGGTACCATGCAATATGACTTCAAAGGGTCTTCATTTGCTCACCGAACCTCTCCAATCCTATCACTGCTGCGTTTATGTCCCTGTACACATGCTTGATTCTCTTTCGGAGACATAGCAATCCATACGTTTTAAGATACTTAAGAGTCAGGTACATTCTTAGGCGTTTAATATGGGGTGTTGAGTCCATTTCGTTGAGCAAGGAGTAGCTCTTGTCTATTCCATATTTGGCTTAAGGAACTTTATCTGTGCTCATTTCAATCTCTGGTTTTATGCAGCACCCCAACTCACCTTTACCCTTAAACAAGCATAAGTTGGTTTTCTAAATTTGAGACCCTGTTCTGTTCTGTAATTCAGTTCCTGTGTAGCCAAGTTTACATTCCGTGTATTACTGATATCTTATGATGTTTCTTTTTCTGTGTGACTTATTTCAGTTAGAATCATCGTACCTGAATCCACTCATTGTGCTGCTACGGGCCTGATGACATAGATTTCACTGCTGAGTGATACTGCATTGTACGTAAGTACCACAAGTTCTTTATCCATTTTTCACTTTCTGTGATATTGAACTTGTACGGTAAACGAGGTTCTTGTAAACAGAGGCGTCCCAAACATTGGGGTGGCTGTGTCTTTTTGATTTTAATTTCCCTAAGCTATAGGACCATAAGTGGAAGTGCCCTAGGCTCTGTTGCTTTGTTTTTTAGATGTTTCAGGAAACACCATACACTTCTCCCGAGTGTCTGTTGGCAGTTTACATCTCACCCATCAGCATAACAAGGCTCCCAGTTCTCCATGGCCTGTCCTGCCTTTCTGGATTTTACACTTTTTTCAGATGGCCCTTTTGACCGGGGGGAAGTGAGACTTCATTGTAGTGCAGATTTCCTTTGCAAGCTTGCTTGGTTGGCCAAAAAGGGCGTATGCGTTTTTTCCTGAATATATTCAGGAAAAAACGCATACGCCCTTTTTGGCCAAGTGCATCATTGTGGACGTTCTGCCTCTTTTCCTATGCTTTCAATGCAATTCCAGTCTACCTCCTGAAATCGGTTTCCTGCAATTCTGCCCCGCTTTCAAGTCCTCTTGGCAGCCTTACTTCAGTATATTTTTGGACGATAGCTGTCATTTATAACTCTGCAGGTTTGTGAATTACAGTGCCCCTGAGCTCCTTTCTTCAACTCGCTTTCTTGTGAGCTGGCCGCAACACCGCAGGATGGCTTCAGGCCCTAATCTGGTTCCGGCACGGCACG
This sequence comes from Globicephala melas, assembly GCF_963455315.2. NCBI lineage: Eukaryota > Metazoa > Chordata > Mammalia > Artiodactyla > Delphinidae > Globicephala > Globicephala melas. The sequence goes on from NW_027207265.1 coordinate 985,077, forward strand.
CTGAGCCTTTGGTTATTTCCTCTTCCTGGTGGGAAATGAGAGTTAAATTTGCCCGTCCAGACACCTCCAGCTAGTCTCTCATTGGTTCTCGCTATTCCTGTTCATCTTCCGCAGAAATTGCAAACTGGGCCAAACAGGAGGTTAAAGGGACTGACTCTCCAAGTCGGGAGAGTGTTAGTAAAGCGTCTGGAATGTTGCACCCGAGTACCAGGGTACGAAAACTGAGACATATTTGAACACGTCTCCCGATCACATGGTTGATCATACTCTAGGTTCCACATGCATGTTTTAGCTGAAGGAAGAATACCTTAAACCTGGGTAGTTGAAACCCGTGGAATGGGTACCATGCAATATGACTTCAAAGGGTCTTCATTTGCTCACCGAACCTCTCCAATCCTATCACTGCTGCGTTTATGTCCCTGTACACATGCTTGATTCTCTTTCGGAGACATAGCAATCCATAGGTTTTAAGATACTTAAGAGTCAGGTACATTCTTAGGCGTTTAATATGGGGTGTTGAGTCCATTTCGTTGAGCAAGGAGTAGCTCTTGTCTATTCCATATTTGGCTTAAGGAACTTTATCTGTGCTCATTTCAATCTCTGGTTTTATGCAGCACCCCAACTCACCTTTACCCTTAAACAAGCATAAGTTGGTTTTCTAAATTTGAGACCCTGTTCTGTTCTGTAATTCAGTTCCTGTGTAGCCAAGTTTACATTCCGTGTATTACTGATATCTTATGATGTTTCTTTTTCTGTGTGACTTATTTCAGTTAGAATCATCGTACCTGAATCCACTCATTGTGCTGCTACGGGCCTGATGACATAGATTTCACTGCTGAGTGATACTGCATTGTACGTAAGTACCACAAGTTCTTTATCCATTTTTCACTTTCTGTGATATTGAACTTGTACGGTAAACGAGGTTCTTGTAAACAGAGGCGTCCCAAACATTGGGGTGGCTGTGTCTTTTTGATTTTAATTTCCCTAAGCTATAGGACCATAAGTGGAAGTGCCCTAGGCTCTGTTGCTTTGTTTTTTAGATGTTTCAGGAAACACCATACACTTCTCCCGAGTGTCAGTTGGCAGTTTACATCCCGCCCATCAGCATAACAAGGCTTCCAGTTCTCCATGGCCTGTCCTGCCTTTCTGGATTTTACACTTTTTTCAGATGGCCCTTTTGACCGGGGGGAAGTGAGACTTCATTGTAGTGCAGATTTCCTTTGCAAGCTTGCTTGGTTGGCCAAAAAGGGCGTATGCGTTTTTTCCTGAATATATTCAGGAAAAAACGCATACGCCCTTTTTGGCCAAGTGCATCATTGTGGACGTTCTGCCTCTTTTCCTATGCTTTCAATGCAATTCCAGTCTACCTCCTGAAATCGGTTTCCTGCAATTCTGCCCCGCTTTCAAGTCCTCTTGGCAGCCTTACTTCAGTATATTTTTGGACGATAGCTGTCATTTATAACTCTGCAGGTTTGTGAATTACAGTGCCCCTGAGCTCCTTTCTTCAACTCGTTTTCTTGTGAGCTGGCCGCAACACCGCAGGAGGGCTTCAGGCCCTAATCTGGTTCCGGCACGGCATGCTGAGCCTTTGGTTATTTCCTCTTCCTGGTGGGAAATGAGAGTTAAATTTGCCCGTCCAGACACCTCCAGCTAGTCTCTAATTGGTTCTCGCTATTCCTGTTCATCTTCCGCAGAAATTGCTAACTGGGCCAAACAGGAGGTTAAAGGGACTGACTCTCCAAGTGGGGAGAGTGTTAGTAAAGCGTCTGGAATGTTGCACCCGAGTACCAGGGTACGAAAACTGAGACATATTTGAACACGTCTCCCGATCACATGGTTGATCATACTCTAGGTTCCACATGCATGTTTTAGCTGAAGGAAGAATACCTTAAACCTGGGTAGTTGAAACCCGTGGAATGGGTACCATGCAATATGACTTCAAAGGGTCTTCATTTGCTCACCGAACCTCTCCAATCCTATCACTGCTGCGTTTATGTCCCTGTACACATGCTTGATTCTCTTTCGGAGACATAGCAATCCATAGGTTTTAAGATACTTAAGAGTCAGGTACATTCTTAGGCGTTTAATATGCGGTGTTGAGTCCATTTCGTTGAGCAAGGAGTAGCTCTTGTCTATTCCATATTTGGCTTAAGGAACTTTATCTGTGCTCATTTCAATCTCTGGTTTTATGCAGCACCCCAACTCACCTTTACCCTTAAACAAGCATAAGTTGGTTTTCTAAATTTGAGACCCTGTTCTGTTCTGTAATTCAGTTCCTGTGTAGCCAAGTTTACATTCCGTGTATTACTGATATCTTATGATGTTTCTTTTTCTGTGTGACTTATTTCAGTTAGAATCATCGTACCTGAATCCACTCATTGTGCTGCTACGGGCCTGATGACATAGATTTCACTGCTGAGTGATACTGCATTGTACGTAAGTACCACAAGTTCTTTATCCATTTTTCACTTTCTGTGATATTGAACTTGTACGGTAAACGAGGTTCTTGTAAACAGAGGCGTCCCAAACATTGGGGTGGCTGTATCTTTTTGATTTTAATTTCCCTAAGCTATAGGACCATAAGTGGAAGTGCCCTAGGCTCTGTTGCTTTGTTTTTTAGATGTTTCAGGAAACACCATACACTTCTCCCGAGTGTCTGTTGGCAGTTTACATCCCGCCCATCAGCATAACAAGGCTCCCAGTTCTCCATGGCCTGTCCTGCCTTTCTGGATTTTACACTTTTTTCAGATGGCCCTTTTGACCGGGGGGAAGTGAGACTTCATTGTAGTGCAGATTTCCTTTGCAAGCTTGCTTGGTTGGCCAAAAAGGGCTTATGCGTTTTTTCCTGAATATATTCAGGAAAAAACACATACGCCCTTTTTGGCCAAGTGCATCATTGTGGACGTTCTGCCTCTTTTCCTATGCTTTCAATGCAATTCCAGTCTACCTCCTGAAATCGGTTTCCTGCAATTCTGCCCCGCTTTCAAGTCCTCTTGGCAGCCTTACTTCAGTATATTTTTGGACGATAGCTGTCATTTATAACTCTGCAGGTTTGTGAATTACAGTGCCCCTGAGCTCCTTTCTTCAACTCGTTTTCTTGTGAGCTGGCCGCAACACCGCAGGATGGCTTCAGGCCCTAAACTGGTTCCGGCACGGCACGCTGAGCCTTTGGTTATTTCCTCTTCCTGGTGGGAAATGAGAGTTAAATTTGCCCGTCCAGACACCTCCAGCTAGTCTCTCATTGGTTCTCGCTATTCCTGTTCATCTTCCGCAGAAATTGCAAACTGGGCCAAACAGGAGGTTAAAGGGACTGACTCTCCAAGTCGGGAGAGTGTTAGTAAAGCGTCTGGAATGTTGCACCCGAGTACCAGGGTACGAAAACTGAGACATATTTGAACACGTCTCCCGATCACATGGTTGATCATACTCTAGGTTCCACATGCATGTTTTAGCTGAAGGAAGAATACCTTAAACCTGGGTAGTTGAAACCCGTGGAATGGGTACCATGCAATATGACTTCAAAGGGTCTTCATTTGCTCACCGAACCTCTCCAATCCTATCACTGCTGCGTTTATGTCCCTGTACACATGCTTGATTCTCTTTCGGAGACATAGCAATCCATAGGTTTTAAGATACTTAAGAGTCAGGTACATTCTTAGGCGTTTAATATGGGGTGTTGAGTCCATTTCGTTGAGCAAGGAGTAGCTCTTGTCTATTCCATATTTGGCTTAAGGAACTTTATCTGTGCTCATTTCAATCTCTGGTTTTATGCAGCACCCCAACTCACCTTTACCCTTAAACAAGCATAAGTTGGTTTTCTAAATTTGAGACCCTGTTCTGTTCTGTAATTCAGTTCCTGTGTAGCCAAGTTTACATTCCGTGTATTACTGATATCTTATGATGTTTCTTTTTCTGTGTGACTTATTTCAGTTAGAATCATCGTACCTGAATCCACTCATTGTGCTGCTACGGGCCTGATGACATAGATTTCACTGCTGAGTGATACTGCATTGTACGTAAGTACCACAAGTTCTTTATCCATTTTTCACTTTCTGTGATATTGAACTTGTACGGTAAACGAGGTTCTTGTAAACAGAGGCGTCCCAAACATTGGGGTGGCTGTATCTTTTTGATTTTAATTTCCCTAAGCTATAGGACCATAAGTGGAAGTGCCCTAGGCTCTGTTGCTTTGTTTTTTAGATGTTTCAGGAAACACCATACACTTCTCCCGAGTGTCTGTTGGCAATTTACATCCCGCCCATCAGCATAACAAGGCTCCCAGTTCTCCATGGCCTGTCCTGCCTTTCTGGATTTTACACTTTTTTCAGATGGCCCTTTTGACCGGGGGGAAGTGAGACTTCATTGTAGTGCAGATTTCCTTTGCAAGCTTGCTTGGTTGGCCAAAAAGGGCGTATGCGTTTTTTCCTGAATATATTCAGGAAAAAACGCATACGCCCTTTTTGGCCAAGTGCATCATTGTGGACGTTCTGCCTCTTTTCCTATGCTTTCAATGCAATTCCAGTCTACCTCCTGAAATCGGTTTCCTGCAATTCTGCCCCGCTTTCAAGTCCTCTTGGCAGCCTTACTTCAGTATATTTTTGGACGATAGTTGTCATTTATAACTCTGCAGGTTTGTGAATTACAGTGCCCCTGAGCTCCTTTCTTCAACTCGTTTTCTTGTGAGCTGGCCGCAACACCGCAGGATGGCTTCAGGCCCTAATCTGGTTCCGGCACGGCACGCTGAGCCTTTGGTTATTTCCTCTTCCTGGTGGGAAATGAGAGTTAAATTTGCCCGTCCAGACACCTCCAGCTAGTCTCTCATTGGTTCTCGCTATTCCTGTTCATCTTCCGCAGAAATTGCAAACTGGGCCAAACAGGAGGTTAAAGGGACAGACTCTCCAAGTCGGGAGAGTGTTAGTAAAGCGTCTGGAATGTTGCACCCGAGTACCAGGGTACGAAAACTGAGACATATTTGAACACGTCTCCCGATCACATGGTTGATCATACTCTAGGTTCCACATGCATGTTTTAGCTGAAGGAAGAATACCTTAAACCTGGGTAGTTGAAACCCGTGGAATGGGTACCATGCAATATGACTTCAAAGGGTCTTCATTTGCTCACCGAACCTCTCCAATCCTATCACTGCTGCGTTTATGTCCCTGTACACATGCTTGATTCTCTTTCGGAGACATAGCAATCCATAGGTTTTAAGATACTTAAGAGTCAGGTACATTCTTAGGCGTTTAATATGGGGTGTTGAGTCCATTTCGTTGAGCAAGGAGTAGCTCTTGTCTATTCCATATTTGGCTTAAGGAACTTTATCTGTGCTCATTTCAATCTCTGGTTTTATGCAGCACCCCAACTCACCTTTACCCTTAAACAAGCATAAGTTGGTTTTCTAAATTTGAGACCCTGTTCTGTTCTGTAATTCAGTTCCTGTGTAGCCAAGTTTACATTCCGTGTATTACTGATATCTTATGATGTTTCTTTTTCTGTGTGACTTATTTCAGTTAGAATCATCGTACCTGAATCCACTCATTGTGCTGCTACGGGCCTGATGACATAGATTTCACTGCTGAGTGATACTGCATTGTACGTAAGTACCACAAGTTCTTTATCCATTTTTCACTTTCTGTGATATTGAACTTGTACGGTAAACGAGGTTCTTGTAAACAGAGGCGTCCCAAACATTGGGGTGGCTGTGTCTTTTTGATTTTAATTTCCCTAAGCTATAGGACCATAAGTGGAAGTGCCCTAGGCTCTGTTGCTTTGTTTTTTAGATGTTTCAGGAAACACCATACACTTCTCCCGAGTGTCTGTTGGCAGTTTACATCCCACCCATCAGCATAACAAGGCTCCCAGTTCTCCATGGCCTGTCCTGCCTTTCTGGATTTTACACTTTTTTCAGATGGCCCTTTTGACCGGGGGGAAGTGAGACTTCATTGTAGTGCAGATTTCCTTTGCAAGCTTGCTTGGTTGGCCAAAAAGGGCGTATGCGTTTTTTCCTGAATATATTCAGGAAAAAACGCATACGCCCTTTTTGGCCAAGTGCATCATTGTGGACGTTCTGCCTCTTTTCCTATGCTTTCAATGCAATTCCAGTCTACCTCCTGAAATCGGTTTCCTGCAATTCTGCCCCGCTTTCAAGTCCTCTTGGCAGCCTTACTTCAGTATATTTTTGGACGATAGCTGTCATTTATAACTCTGCAGGTTTGTGAATTACAGTGCCCCTGAGCTCCTTTCTTCAACTCGCTTTCTTGTGAGCTGGCCGCAACACCGCAGGATGGCTTCAGGCCCTAATCTGGTTCCGGCACGGCACGCTGAGCCTTTGGTTATTTCCTCTTCCTGGTGGGAAATGAGAGTTAAATTTGCCCGTCCAGACACCTCCAGCTAGTCTCTCATTGGTTCTCGCTATTCCTGTTCATCTTCCGCAGAAATTGCAAACTGGGCCAAACAGGAGGTTAAAGGGACTGACTCTCCAAGTCGGGAGAGTGTTAGTAAAGCGTCTGGAATGTTGCACCCGAGTACCAGGGTACGAAAACTGAGACATATTTGAACACGTCTCCCGATCACATGGTTGATCATACTCTAGGTTCCACATGCATGTTTTAGCTGAAGGAAGAATACCTTAAACCTGGGTAGTTGAAACCCGTGGAATGGGTACCATGCAATATGACTTCAAAGGGTCTTCATTTGCTCACCGAACCTCTCCAATCCTATCACTGCTGCGTTTATGTCCCTGTACACATGCTTGATTCTCTTTCGGAGACATAGCAATCCATAGGTTTTAAGATACTTAAGAGTCAGGTACATTCTTAGGCGTTTAATATGGGGTGTTGAGTCCATTTCGTTGAGCAAGGAGTAGCTCTTGTCTATTCCATATTTGGCTTAAGGAACTTTATCTGTGCTCATTTCAATCTCTGGTTTTATGCAGCACCCCAACTCACCTTTACCCTTAAACAAGCATAAGTTGGTTTTCTAAATTTGAGACCCTGTTCTGTTCTGTAATTCAGTTCCTGTGTAGCCAAGTTTACATTCCGTGTATTACTGATATCTTATGATGTTTCTTTTTCTGTGTGACTTATTTCAGTTAGAATCATCGTACCTGAATCCACTCATTGTGCTGCTACGGGCCTGATGACATAGATTTCACTGCTGAGTGATACTGCATTGTACGTAAGTACCACAAGTTCTTTATCCATTTTTCACTTTCTGTGATATTGAACTTGTACGGTAAACGAGGTTCTTGTAAACAGAGGCGTCCCAAACATTGGGGTGGCTGTATCTTTTTGATTTTAATTTCCCTAAGCTATAGGACCATAAGTGGAAGTGCCCTAGGCTCTGTTGCTTTGTTTTTTAGATGTTTCAGGAAACACCATACACTTCTCCCGAGTGGCTGTTGGCAATTTACATCCCGCCCATCAGCATAACAAGGCTCCCAGTTCTCCATGGCCTGTCCTGCCTTTCTGGATTTTACACTTTTTTCAGATGGCCCTTTTGACCGGGGGGAAGTGAGACTTCATTGTAGTGCAGATTTCCTTTGCAAGCTTGCTTGGTTGGCCAAAAAGGGCGTATGCGTTTTTTCCTGAATATATTCAGGAAAAAACGCATACGCCCTTTTTGGCCAAGTGCATCATTGTGGACGTTCTGCCTCTTTTCCTATGCTTTCAATGCAATTCCAGTCTACCTCCTGAAATCGGTTTCCTGCAATTCTGCCCCGCTTTCAAGTCCTCTTGGCAGCCTTACTTCAGTATATTTTTGGACGATAGTTGTCATTTATAACTCTGCAGGTTTGTGAATTACAGTGCCCCTGAGCTCCTTTCTTCAACTCGTTTTCTTGTGAGCTGGCCGCAACACCGCAGGATGGCTTCAGGCCCTAATCTGGTTCCGGCACGGCACGCTGAGCCTTTGGTTATTTCCTCTTCCTGGTGGGAAATGAGAGTTAAATTTGCCCGTCCAGACACCTCCAGCTAGTCTCTCATTGGTTCTCGCTATTCCTGTTCATCTTCCGCAGAAATTGCAAACTGGGCCAAACAGGAGGTTAAAGGGACTGACTCTCCAAGTCGGGAGAGTGTTAGTAAAGCGTCTGGAATGTTGCACCCGAGTACCAGGGTACGAAAACTGAGACATATTTGAACACGTCTCCCGATCACATGGTTGATCATACTCTAGGTTCCACATGCATGTTTTAGCTGAAGGAAGAATACCTTAAACCTGGGTAGTTGAAACCCGTGGAATGGGTACCATGCAATATGACTTCAAAGGGTCTTCATTTGCTCACCGAACCTCTCCAATCCTATCACTGCTGCGTTTATGTCCCTGTACACATGCTTGATTCTCTTTCGGAGACATAGCAATCCATAGGTTTTAAGATACTTAAGAGTCAGGTACATTCTTAGGCGTTTAATATGGGGTGTTGAGTCCATTTCGTTGAGCAAGGAGTAGCTCTTGTCTATTCCATATTTGGCTTAAGGAACTTTATCTGTGCTCATTTCAATCTCTGGTTTTATGCAGCACCCCAACTCACCTTTACCCTTAAACAAGCATAAGTTGGTTTTCTAAATTTGAGACCCTGTTCTGTTCTGTAATTCAGTTCCTGTGTAGCCAAGTTTACATTCCGTGTATTACTGATATCTTATGATGTTTCTTTTTCTGTGTGACTTATTTCAGTTAGAATCATCGTACCTGAATCCACTCATTGTGCTGCTACGGGCCTGATGACATAGATTTCACTGCTGAGTGATACTGCATTGTACGTAAGTACCACAAGTTCTTTATCCATTTTTCACTTTCTGTGATATTGAACTTGTACGGTAAACGAGGTTCTTGTAAACAGAGGCGTCCCAAACATTGGGGTGGCTGTATCTTTTTGATTTTAATTTCCCTAAGCTATAGGACCATAAGTGGAAGTGCCCTAGGCTCTGTTGCTTTGTTTTTTAGATGTTTCAGGAAACACCATACACTTCTCCCGAGTGTCTGTTGGCAGTTTACATCCCGCCCATCAGCATAACAAGGCTCCCAGTTCTCCATGGCCTGTCCTGCCTTTCTGGATTTTACACTTTTTTCAGATGGCCCTTTTGACCGGGGGGAAGTGAGACTTCATTGTAGTGCAGATTTCCTTTGCAAGCTTGCTTGGTTGGCCAAAAAGGGCGTATGCGTTTTTTCCTGAATATATTCAGGAAAAAACGCATACGCCCTTTTTGGCCAAGTGCATCATTGTGGACGTTCTGCCTCTTTTCCTATGCTTTCAATGCAATTCCAGTCTACCTCCTGAAATCGGTTTCCTGCAATTCTGCCCCGCTTTCAAGTCCTCTTGGCAGCCTTACTTCAGTATATTTTTGGACGATAGCTGTCATTTATAACTCTGCAGATTTGTGAATTACAGTGCCCCTGAGCTCCTTTCTTCAACTCGCTTTCTTGTGAGCTGGCCGCAACACCGCAGGATGGCTTCAGGCCCTAATCTGGTTCCGGCACGGCACGCTGAGCCTTTGGTTATTTCCTCTTCCTGGTGGGAAATGAGAGTTAAATTTGCCCGTCCAGACACCTCCAGCTAGTCTCTCATTGGTTCTCGCTATTCCTGTTCATCTTCCGCAGAAATTGCAAACTGGGCCAAACAGGAGGTTAAAGGGACTGACTCTCCAAGTCGGGAGAGTGTTAGTAAAGCGTCTGGAATGTTGCACCCGAGTACCAGGGTACGAAAACTGAGACATATTTGAACACGTCTCCCGATCACATGGTTGATCATACTCTAAGGTTCCACATGCATGTTTTAGCTGAAGGAAGAATACCTTAAACCTGGGTAGTTGAAACCCGTGGAATGGGTACCATGCAATATGACTTCAAAGGGTCTTCATTTGCTCACCGAACCTCTCCAATCCTATCACTGCTGCGTTTATGTCCCTGTACACATGCTTGATTCTCTTTCGGAGACATAGCAATCCATAGGTTTTAAGATACTTAAGAGTCAGGTACATTCTTAGGCGTTTAATATGGGGTGTTGAGTCCATTTCGTTGAGCAAGGAGTAGCTCTTGTCTATTCCATATTTGGCTTAAGGAACTTTATCTGTGCTCATTTCAATCTCTGGTTTTATGCAGCACCCCAACTCACCTTTACCCTTAAACAAGCATAAGTTGGTTTTCTAAATTTGAGACCCTGTTCTGTTCTGTAATTCAGTT